>NW_026006738.1:104696-111185 GCF_001458135.2 Marmota marmota marmota
AGTTTTTTTTTTTTTTTTTGTTCCAGAAGGAAGAGATGTCTTGTGGGTGTACCCCTTCCCCCTCAGTAGTTCCTAACTGTTCATGATTTCAATGGTGACTCCAACAAATTTCTAGCTAGAATTCCAGTTATAAGCTTCTGTAAGTACATTTACACATAAAAATATAGTCACAAAATTCTTTGTGAGTTTGTGAATGCACTTAGGCTCATTTTCCAGAAGATGAGATACAGTAACTACTTCTACCTCATTTTCCTGAACTTACAGACATCCGAAACTTGTTCCCTTCCTTACACTTTTCAGAGACAATGGACAGGTTTATTTCTCTCCATTCTTGGAATTAAGCCTGAGTGATGAACTAAGGCAAGAAGGGCCAAGGACATCTCAGGATCTAGAATAGCAGAAAGGAAGACTTGGAGGAGGATCAGAGTAAACAGGATCCCAACAATACTAAGAGGACACAGAGTGAAGAGGGTGTGAGAAGAGAGGGGTGGAGGGATGGGATGACGTGATGCTGCAAGGAAGGGGATCAAGGGAGGAATCTGGTCTCAGTCTGAACACATCAAGGGCATCTTCTGTAGGTTCTCCATGAGCCCAATAATACTATCAAGGGCTTTATATATACACACAGAATGGATTACAGAGTGTAAAAGTTAAAAGTGTGACAATTTGCAAGTTTCTGACATTCCAGACCAGAAACTCGAAATCATTTTCAATTCAATAAGTAAAAATAAATCATTTTTACTTTTTGTGTTATATGATGGGATGGTTTCCTTGCTCAAACTTAGAGATCACTACTCTTTCATTCTCCAGAGATAGTCTTCTCTTAATATCTTTTAACATACCTCTTAACTGTGGTACTGCCACTTTGTGGCTTGCTTTATCTTCTGTTTCCTTGATGTAAATTTATCTCTCTCTACTCATTTACAGATATTTTGACATTATTTCTATTATTATTCTTAAAGGTTGATGGAGAATCTTTTTAATATAGTCTTTATTATGATATTGGCTGACCAATATGGTCAATAGAATATCTGTTCATTTTCCTAATATCAGTTGAGACTTTCTGGTTCTTTACATGCATAGTGGTCTTATAGTTTATACAGGATATGTCTAATTATGTATTGTGATATGATATATCTATTGAAAATACAAAAAAAATGTCATCTATGATTAATGTAAAAAGATAAATAAAATCCTATGTTGATATTTTTTGTTTCAGTAGACTATATATCCATTTAGATTCAACCAAATTTCTCTGGATTGTGGTTTTGATATTGTACCAATTTACAAAACCTTAGCCATGACATTTGGGTCTTTCTTTATTGTGACATTTGCAAGGATCAGCTGAGTTCCAGGTCACACTCTACATGTCAATTCTAGTCCATATTCTTTTGTATCCCCTCTGGGATTAGAATGATTGCAAGGGTAGCTCAGAATTGAGCCTGATTTGCAGGGTGATTTTTCTAAGTTCATTCCTTTCCACAACTTTCCCACTATGTGTGTCCTCCGGCCTTCCTTTGTCTTCTGCCCATTTCCTATGACAGAGTTCAGGATGCCACCAAGTACTAAGAGGACACAGAGTAATAGAAGTAGTGGAATTAAGTGACACTCCCTTGGGAAATCAGCTCCTCAAATGAGAAAGGAAAGCCTCCACCGTCTCTGCTGCCACCACTGTGAACACACACAATTTCCCAAGTCAAGATCAAGTAGAATGGAGAAAAGAAAAACCCTAAGAAAAAAGAAAGTGTGCACATTCCAAGTTTCCCAGAGCATGAGGAATTCCTTTTCTTCTGTAGGAGACACAAGAGTGGGGTGTCACTGTGTTCTGCACAGCAAGGGATCAGTAAACCCACAAATGTGTGAACTTGCTGGGAAAAGTCTGAAATTATATAAAAGTCTGAAATAATATTTAGAGATAAAGACCAAGACATGGAAATTATTTTCACAGCTGGGGTCTGGTGGGCAGATCAGTCCTAAGGAGTCCTTCCCTAACAAAGAGAAAAAACCCACTAATGTGTTATTTATAGCAAAAAAATCAAAGGGGGATTTGTTGTGAGGAAATGTTTTGCAAGTAAACCAGAAGGGAGAGGCTATAGGGAAACTGGCCTGATTGGAGACTTATTACTTGAGCAGTAATTCTTCCTCCTCCAGGCAGCTGGTGCCTCAAGACTATTTGGGCTCCTTGGTATTTTCTTCTGCTTCCAGAAAGTTGCATTTGAACATAGGGCTGTCTGAACCAACGAATTCCATGTTATCACAGAAGTCTCTTTGAGCAGGAAGTCGCTAAGGTAATGGGGAGGCCTCAGATCTCAGATCAGAACACCAAGTGTTCTCTGAGGCACACCTCGCCTTATCCCCAAGAGTTCTCTGAGGGGCACACCTTCACTTAAATGTCTCAGACAAGCTGAAAATTTATTTGCAGCTCCCAACAGCAGGGCATATCCTGGAATTCAGCCAGGTCCCAGGCTGCCTGAGAGCAGACCAAGTACACAGAGTAGAAGTGGAAAACTCTCCACTGCAGTATTATTAATGTGCTGCTGACTCATCCAGTCTGCCTTCTATGACTTGATTTCCTAGGTGGTCACAAAGAACTCTGTATGCTGTCTGGAGTTTAATTGCTGAATTTGGTCTGAAAAGATAGTGTATGCTTACTCAATCCTAAATGGAATCTGAAAAGAATAATGATATTTTTACTTAGGAAATTAAATCAATCTGAACCACAGGCCACACAAAACACAGAACGATAGAAAGTACTTTAATGAATGGAGGACTCGTTGTCACACTTGTATGGTTTTTATTTTATATCTTTGAGATAAGTCTGCTTGGTCATGCCACATTCATGGGGTAGTATGGAAATTAGCCATAAAAATAATCTAAATAACTGCATCTGTTAAACTGGACACATAAGTTAAACATAAAATTGAATGCAATCTTCAGGTGAAAATGAAGTCTATAGTAAAATTTAAAGATGTTTATACTAGGTGAAATAGCTAGGCTCAGAAAGATAGAAACTACATGATTTCAATTATATGTGTAATCTATAAGAGAAGGACAAGGACTCACAGAGGTGGAGAGTAAAATGGTTCCACAATAGGGGTGAGGTGGGGGAAGGGAACAGGATAAAGTGAGATTTAGAAAAAGGGGACAAATTTTCAGACAGAAGAAATAATTTCTAGTGGTCTACTGCATAGTGTGCTGACTATAGTTAATACTAATAGATTATGTATCTCAAGATAGAATAAAATATAACTTAAATATTCTCCTCAAATAAAAGTGATTTTGAAATTTCTGAAGAGAGAATCACACAGAAATGGAAAGAGGAAAAGTGATTTCTTTCACAGATAGGCAGAGTGAATGAGTATGTTGAAGGAGAAAGCAATTGGAATGACTGCTAATGGTCATGAATTTTTCTTCTTGTGTGATGAAAATGCCCTAAAATTAATTGTGGTTATTGTTGCACAATTCTGAACACAGTAAGAGGACTGGAGTGTCTATGGGAAAGAATTGAATTGTTGATATATGAGTTACAATTCAATAAAGCTGCTTTAAAAAACAAAGTGAGGTAAATCCATTAGCCTGAATTAATCATTCAATAATTTATACATACACTGTACCAGGTAGTATAACCTAAGATATAAAATATCAATTAAAATATAAAATATTTGGCTAGGCAAGGTGATGCATGCCTATAATCCAAGCAGCTTGAGAGACTGAGGCAGGAGGATCATGAGTTCAAAGCCATCCTCAGCAACTTACCAAGACCATCAGAAACTCAGTGAGACCCAGTCTATAATACAATATAAAAAGGAGCTGAGAATGTACCTTAGTGGTTCAGCTACTGTATTTTCAATTCCCACAACCAAAAAGATAAAATAAAATAACTTAAAATAAATAGCTCTTATTTTAATAAAAATGGACCATTTTTCAACATTTTTCCTTCCCATTTTGCCTTCATCTCCTTGTAGATCCCCTACACAAGAAGAAGAATTCATGGAACTCACTTCTGAGACTGAGATTCAGTCACTTAGCAAGAATTGGTCATTAGTTGGGAATGGTCAATCAGGAATGAAAATGCAGAATCAGGTCAGGAATATGGCCCTTGGTGGCGCACCCAGTTTCTTTCATGAGACTCCATCCCAATGACCACTGGATGATCCACATGGCATGTGGTGAGTGACCAGAGAGTGTCTCAAATACTGATAGAATTTGATGCTGCATGTTCTTCCACACATAGCACAGGGGAGGGGCAGAAACATGGCTGCCTCTGGGGAGACTCCACCAACAACAACCATAGCAGGTGTTTCCTGGGTGGGCAGACTTGTTTCCTCACAGTAGAGAGATTTTGGAGGATGGGCACCAGAAGAGGGCACTCTGACGCAGGTCTGGAGGGTCACAGACACAATGAGATCTCAGCAGAGACACTGAAGAGCTAGGTGCTCACAGAGATGATGGACTTCAGCAGATCTTTCTTTCCTGTTCAAGCAAGAATAGATAATTTATGTTTCTGATTCTCAGGAAATCTATAGACAGGGAGATTATATCTGCTCATCTGAACTCTTCAGGAGAGAAATGTAAAAGTGTATAGAGTTCAGGACAGGCCAGAATGGGCTGAGGAGAGGCAGATGCAGGAAGCAGATTTGCATTAAAGACCTCCTTCATTTCTCTGAGGCAATGAAGCAGATAAATAAGTCTGGAGGTGCCAGGTCCAGTGCTAGAGTCTCAGGAGGGAGTGCTCTGGGGCATCACCACCATGGCATGGACTCTGCTTGTCCTCACACTCCTCAATCGGGGTACTTATATGACATTTGAAGAAAAGGAGGTCTTGGGGATATCTGGGCTAAGGTTTTGTTTCATCCTTCTCAGGTTTACCTTGGCCAGAGTTTGATTCAACACCAAGAGTTTTCTCTTCTTTTCAGGTTTCCAGGTGCAGTCTGCTCTGACTCAGCCTCCCTCAGTCTCTGGAACTCCTGGACAGTCAGTCAGCATCTCCTGTGCTGGAACCAGCAGTGACATTGGGAAATATAATGAAGTCTCCTGGTACCAAAATCGTCCAGGAACAACCCATAAACTCATGATTTATGATGTTAGTAGTCGTCCCTCAGGGATCCCTGCTTGCTTCTCTGGCTCCAAGACTGGCAACACAGCCTCTCTGACCATCTCTGGGCTGCAGGTGGAGGATGAGGCTGATTACTACTGCTGTTCATATGCAGGCAATTACAATTACCACGGTGGGCCAAGTTGAAGGAGAAGTGAGACCAATACCTCCCCTAAGGACAAAAGCTCCTTCTTGCTCTGATGAGGCTTCCTAAACTCTAAAGAGATAGCTTCCTGCAACATTGACTAAAAATTAAATTCCCATTCATCTGTCCTCTAGTCCCATGGTGAAATAATGAACAAAACATACTCCAGTTTATGTTCTTGGTACAGTGACAGCATTTTCTGCTCAGTGTGAAGTGGTCTCAGGGGATGTGTATCTCTCCAAACTCTTCATTTTGCTTGAAGGGGGGCCAAGTCCAAACCTATAGGTACAGCTCCCATGATGAGAGAGAATTCCACTTGCCAGATACATTGTAAATGCCTCCAAGTCCCTCCATGATGCAGGCCTGCCTTGGTGCATTTTGGTATCAATGACATTGTTTTATTCATTTCATATCCACCACACTTCAATCAGGGTGACCCTGGATGGGTGATCTCTTTTTTGCCTTTTCTTGAAGGAAGTTCAACTGAGACTAGTCTTAATAATGTTGCCAAAGGAGTGAGATAGAGTAAGTGTAGGTTTTCATCAATGTCACTCATTTCTAAACCCATAGGTAAGAAACGGAGCAGGAAAGATTGAGAGTGGAATCTCCTTTTTTTTTATAGAATCACAAGTCAATAAACCCCTGTACCTGAATTTTCTATTGGATAATATGTACTCCTAAATAAAGGAATCCTTTTTTTGTATAATGAAAAGGTATTTAGTGGGTGAGAACACCATTCCTAAGGATTTTCAATGTACATTATTTCCATAATGTATCAACCCAATGACTAGGTAGAACCCCAATTAGAATGAAACGCTAATTATATATACAGACATTTTGTCCACAATGATATTTACATCATGACAAAATAAATGATTCAACGTTATAAGTAAACATTGTTTTTAGTACCCCTAGCCTCATGAATTTTATTGCTTACCAATACTATATACTGTAGAGTATGTTATTTGCCCTTGTGATTGCAAGGTTTACTGGAGCTCCTCAGCATTACAATCAAGTTACAACACACATGTAGCTACACTGAGAAAAGATCAAAATTGAAAACTGGAAGTATGAATTTTATTGGTTGTAATATGCCATGACCAGTATAGCCAGTCTAGCAGGTTCCAGTGAGGTATGATAGGAGCTTAGAAATAAAAGAATCACAGATGCAGATTTTGAAGACAAAATAGCTGGGATCAGGTGGAGTGCCACTCTCTGATGGAGAAGCAGATCTAAAGATTTACACCAG
>NW_026006738.1:111194-132192 GCF_001458135.2 Marmota marmota marmota
TATATATATATATATATATATATATATATATATATCTCCCATTATTTGGTTAAAGACTATGCAAAGTATTGTTCTTTGTACTGAATAAATTACAGGGCTAGAAACATTTATGTAGTTTTTCTGAAGTTGTAGTTTACAGTTGCAATGTGCAATGTTAGGAGCTTTGTGTAGCTCTCAAGAAAGTCTGTTTTTTAAAGTCACTGTTAAGTGGGTAGCTTTGGAATTAGTGGAGCTGGTGAAACATTGTGGTTGTTTAGCAGGAGAGTTCCTCTATTCCCAGGAACTATGTGCCCTGAGATCAAGGTTGAGGCTGATAAGACTCTTCTGCAGAGCCTTCTCATGCAGGACATTGCCACAGCAGCTAGGCATCCTGCAAACTTGCAAAGGAACATTCACAAGCACTACGCTTTCCAAAGCCGTGAGGTCATCAGAGACCCCAGTCTCAGACACTGCTCTCCCATTCTCTGTCACCACTGTCCATAGTAAGGTATATGTATATGTAATATATATGCAATTATATTTTCAGGAATTCTTTAAACAGCTGGTGGAGGCCCCAGACAAGATAGAACAGTCATCAACATTCACCAGTTTGCAAAAAAATTTCCAGTGTTAGCAATGAAATTTTCAAGTCCTGACATCTTTATGTTAACTCCAATATGACATTTCCATACCCACCATTGGACATTGCAGGCTTTGGAAGTGATGATTCATCATGCATCAACATCTTCCTATACTTTTTCCAATAATTAAATTACACATGCATATACTTTTTTAAAATATGAGAAAATGCCTACCTACAATGGATAAGTGAATTTGAATATTTGAAGTTTTCCTATTTCAAAATGCCTACCAATGTTTCATTCTTCAATGCCATAGGGGACTTGGCATTCAGTCCAATTCCCACTTTCCTTAGGGAATTCCATGGCTAAGAGCCAAAGCTGAATTCTTGCCTCATTCATGGAACCTCCAGTTATTTTACCTTCAGATGCATCTTTTCTTCTTTTCCAACCTGCTGCCTGGGTCTGTCCTGGACCTGATGGAAGTGCAAGGAAGAAGGACCAAGCTTCCACTTCCACTTTATCATAGCAAAATCGCGTGACAGTGCAGGGCCTTGGGCCAGATTTCATCCTTTCATTTTCTTTGTTTCTGGATTCATGGATATTGTGTTAGGCCCAATACCAAAAGAGTTCAGACTAACACTTTACTCTTGCTTTATATTTTTCTTACAGAAATTATGTATATTTTAAATTATATTCGGAGTTCCTACTCTTTGTAGTCAAAGGAAAATAATCAAGGTTCATTTCACTTAAATTTACAATCTATCATTGTGTAATGTATCTTATCTAAAGAATATTCTAAGATATAAATATATTTTTGCAGTGTGAGGGGTTGATAAAATAAATACTTACAATGCAATGAACACTCATCCAATTTTTTTCTCATCACATGCAAGAAAGCATTATGGCAAAAAGTGAGGGCTTTTCTCTCTTGGCCATCTGATATTGATGTTTTTTTTTTTTTCCTGGGAATTCACATCCAACAAGACTTTTGTTACAAGTAAATTTTGTCATATTCTGTTCCTTAGCTTAAGATCTCCACCAGTGAAGTGAAAACACTTTTGATTGTGGTGCGGCAATACCATGGAATGAACCCAGGGTTACTTAACAACTGAGTCACATTCTCAGTCCTTCTTAATTTTTTATTTTGAGACAGGGTCTTACTCATTTGTTGAAGCTTGCTTTGAAACGGTGATCCTTATGGCTCAAACTCCTGAATCATTGGGATTACAGGCTTACACCACCTCATGCAGTTTGATAACACTTTTTTTGAGGGGAAGGGGATTGATGTTAGTTCTGAATGATGGGGTATTTCACTCAGCTTTTTCACTGCTGTGACTAAAAGACCCAACCAGAAAAATTGCAGAGTAGGAAGTGTTATTTAGGGGATGATAGTTTCAGAGGTCTCAACCATAGATAGCAGGCTCCATTCCACAGAGTTTGAGGTGGTGCAGGGCATCATGGTAGAAGACTGTGGCAGAGAGAAACAGCTCCCATGATGACCAGGAAGCACAGAGAGACTTCCACTTGCCAGATACAAATATATATCCCAAAGCCATACCTCCAATGCTCCTCTTCTAGCCTCCAGTGCCTGATTCCAGTTACCACTGGAATTACCACTTAGTTAATGCCTTCAGGGATAAAGTCATTGATTAGGTGAATGTTATAACCCAATCATTTCTTCTCCAAACCTTCTTGCATTGTCTCACACGTGAGCTTTTGGGGGACACGTCACATCCAAACCATAACATGGGACTTCAGGTGAGAAGGAAAATATAAGGAAAATTCCTGCTCATGATCCTGACGAAAGTAGCAGAGATAAGAAAGTATAGACAAGAACCAGGACATCGACCTGGTATGATATCCTCAGGAGTACATGATGTCTTTGCTGCCAGTGCCTTTGAAAGTCAGCTTCCCCAGTTGAATGAGTCTGACAAGGGAGAGGGAGAGGGGACACTTAGCATTCATAAGGCACACGGGTTCTCTCCCTGATACCATATTATCAACTCCAACTGGACTCACTTTCTACAAATTTCTGTTTGATTTTCTGCAGAGAAAAAAATGGGGTAGAGAGGGCCTGGTAGGCAGATCCATGGATAGGGAAAGGATGGAAACTGCCCTGCTGCTCTAACCAGATCCACTCACTCTGTCTGATTTTCTTCTGCCCCAGGCCCATCACTGTTATCCACAGGCATTGAGACTAGTACAAGTATTTCAGGATGGCTCTCACTACACAATAGGAATCAAGATTTCTCAAATCTAAATCCATAAACAAATTTCATTGTAGTGCATGGCTTCAAATCTGTGTAGCTCTCCATTATCTTGTCCTGACACCATTGTTTGTGAAACTTTTAGAAGCATTTTAGTTAAGTTTTGCTGGGGCACATGCTCTCCATCTACATAATAAATAAGTACCTGCCGGGGCATTTTCATATAGTCTTCCAGGCCATGAATAAAAAGATGACTAGTGATGCTATGAACAGAATCCAGCACTCACTCTGAGAGAGTGAGGAGGTGTCTTGAAATTGGAGTTTGTGTTGTTACTGGGGCTGGGGAAAGTGAGAGAGAAAAGGAAACTTTCTGATGGAATCTCCATGGAACATACTACATAACTAATATTTTTCTAATAATAAAAATATTTCTGAAGCCTGACCAGGCTCCAAAAAGTTTCCATGAAAACAAGAGGATGCAGTTAATGAGCCTGCATGTGGCTTCCTCCATGTTCCTGTGCTGACATTTATTGAACTTTTTGAATGTGTGGACTTTATCGATTTTATGAACCAGATATTAGACTATGCTACCTGTTTCTTCTCCTATGAAGACATTCATTTCCTATATAATAGTTCACATGATAATTCCACAGGTTACTGATAAATTTTCCTTTTGTGGGTGGGGAGGATTCTTCTTGCTTAATTTTCCCTTCTGTTTTCTTGATTAGTTTATATGTAAGGTTATCAGTGTGACTCCTGTTTAGTATCTAATCTTTATTTCATATTTTCCAGGAAAGCTTCCATCTATTATCATTGTACGCAGCTTGCCTTTAAATTTTAATTGCCTTGCTGTATTTTTCTATATTACTTCAGCTGTGTTGTCTCATATTTCTGGGCTGGATTGTGCAATGGTTGCCCTAAAAGCCTTTGTACCCTAAAGCCCACAGCTCTGTCATCTCTTTCTGAACTTTCACATGAATATTGATGTTTCCTTAATCCATTATATATAAAGATAGTTGGACTTTATCCCAGACGTTCCAGTATTATTTTATAAAACTCTGCATCTTGTTCAGACAATATTTGCATATTTCTCTCTTAGCAGGCAGTCTTCCAAGTTCAGGATACAAGTCATAACTTTCCGGGTACATTATGGTTCCTATCTTAAGCTAATCAATAAAAGCTTTGCAATACTATTTGCATTTACTTATTGTATATGCCATGCAGTCTCCTACCTGGGAAATGGTTGTGGACTACCCATCAATCCTGTTTTCAGTTTTTTTTTTTTTTCATTTTCTTTAGAGGTGATACCAGAAGCTCATAAGTGATTCAGTTGCTTTCCCAACCTCATTCCTCTCAAAAATCTCCTTAATTCTACCTTATCTGTGGTGTTTTCCCTTCTTTTCCTGGTTAAACAATGTGTACTTTTATTGCTGAGCCCATCTGTACTTGTGTACATGTCTAGACTGAGGACCAAGAAGACACAGGAACCGAACCAAGGGAGCTTTATGCCGCACACCATTTTGACCCTATATTCTTAGAGGAATAAAGAGGAATTCAACTTCCCCATCAACTGTGCATTCCATGCACCTGAAGACATGTTACTCTGGTCTAGCACAGTCCACCACTCATTAAGTAATGGACAGTAAGATGACTTTCTGTCTGGATATGCAGAAATCTACTTCTACCTTGCAGGATTCATTCAAATGTTATTGTAGGCAACTCATAAATTAAATCAATATTGAAACCAACTGTAGCCATGATTCCCTTGGATCTTTAAGGTGGCACTAGTTTATCCCACTCCCCATTCAAAGATATACTATTTTTAATTTGCAAATTTGAATAGGGTAGAAATAGGGGAAGAGTCATTGTGTAGCATGAACATAATGGTTCTGGCATGAAATGGATTAGTATTTCCCAGTCATATAGTCCATGTTGCAAACATCAGATTTGCCGTGGCAGTGAGATGGCACCATTGAAAAACTTAAAGAAGCAGGCATTGTGGTGCCCATGAAACTTTAGAAATATAGGCAGCAGCTGTGTTTTGCTCTCCCTGACATTTAAAGTGCTCTGTTATGCTGGGGATGTTCTTTGGGGACAATTCTTGCAGTGCATTTTGCCTGAAAAAATTGGTTCACATCTAGAATTGGTGTTGAAATGGGTCTTAGCATAGTTCCTCTTGAACTTTCTTCATAAATTCTGAGGGTTTAGAAACAATAAGAAACAAGTTGGCCATATATCTACTACATCAAAGGATGCTGAGTCATCCCCATTTTTCTCTGCAGATCAGACCTCAGGACAGCCACTTGGAATCATTCTTCATAAATGTACCTACCTTGCTTCTGATGGTTATGTATAATCACATGAGCAGTTATTTCAGAGTATTATTATCACTATTTCTATCAATGGATGAAAATGTTGCCCAGATTGTGAAATCAGCTTATGAAAGTGTGTTTCCTGGGCTGAGGGTGGGTCTTCAGGGCCAGATCTCTCCTGTGTCTCTGAGGCCAAATCCTGCTCTGGAAATCACAGAGCTCCTGTAGGAACTGTCCTGGATTATAGCTGATTTGCATAACTGTCCTGGATTATAGCTGATTTGCATAACTGTCCTGGATTATAGCTGATTTGCATAATAGACAGTAAAAGGATGAGGCTGGCTTAGGAGGAAGGCAGGCCTGTCTGAGCCAAGGAAGCAATATCAAGGAGGCCTCTACTATGAGCTGGACTCCCCTTTACTGTGCAGGTTCTGCCCCAGTGATGCTGCCCACCCACAGCCCAGGTGTCTGGGATCAGCCTATCCCTGATTCTGAGCTCTCTGGGCCCTGCCTGTGGTGAGCAGGTGCTAAGTATCCTGATGCAGGAAAGGGGGATAAATGCCTGAGGTTCCCACACTGTGATCATTGGTTTGTGTGAGCCTAAGTGGCTGCAACTGCCAGTAAGATGGACAGTCTTCCTCATGAATTCAGAGGCTTCATTCACCTCCCAGACTCATGGGGCATTGGAACTAAGATTGAAGTGGGTGGGGTGAGGACCTAAAGATTCCCTAGAGAGAGAACAGACCAGGCAGAAAGAAGAACTTTTGGAAGATTCCTTTATCATTATTCCCACTTCTTTTTCTTTCCTCTGGCAGTCTTCATAGCCTCCTAAGAGCTGACTCAGCTACCAACTACTCAGCATCATTGATCTCCAGGTAGAAAGCTAGAACCATATGATCTGAAGGCAAATTAGGAAATAAATATGCACATTGTTGTCAGCAAAAATCAGGCTGGCCCCTTTGCTTCTCATCTATAATGATAACATATGGCCCACACACAACTCTGACCAATCCCTTAGCTCCAATTTGGGAAACATGTTCAATCTGACCATCAGCGGGGCCAGGCTAGGGGCAAGAATGACTATTTCTATGCCATAGCACATGGCAGTGAGTGCCACTCACACTGGCTCACAATAACACAGATACACACATGGTACAGGCTCTTTCTCACCCAGGCCTGAGTCTCACTCATCCTTTGAACAATGACCATGACTTTGGTCTCCACTCACTCAGCTGGTTTCTCACTATCGCCAAGTTACAGAACAGCATAGATGTCTATTGGAAATGTGGTTTTCCCAAGGAATTAGTTGGATCTTATATGCTAAATCTTGTCATTTCCATAAAATGCCTTGTAGAAATTAGTTCACAGATTCCATGATGGAAGGCCTCTGAGAGAACCTGGTTAGATACAATCCCTCTCTTCCCTTAATTTCACTGTGGAGTGTGTCAGAAGGGATACCTGGTTTCTGACCCTCCTCTCAGAACTTGGCATTGGGTTAAGACAAAATTATGAGCCCAACAGTATGGAGTCCTCAGGATAAGAAGGGCTGACTTGCCCAGAAAAGAAGTTGGTGTTTGATTACAAGATCACCCAATAGCCCATGCCATTAGGCAGTGCCCCCATGTATCTTAGATTTGATAAAGGACAAATCTCCCTCATTCCCACAACCAAGGAGATATGCACATAAGCCTCCTAATTATGATCAAAATTAAATACTGTTGGGAGTCACCCCGGCTCCAAAGACTAACTTCCCCATCCCCCAAGAAGAGCCATCCAATGGTGAGCCCTGCTGGCTCACATGATCCTTACCCACCAATCAGACTAGCCCTGCTGGCTCACCTGATCCTTACCCACCAATCAGACTAGCCCTGCTGGCTCACTTTATCCTTACCCACAAATCAGACTAGACCTGCTGGCTCAGCTGAGCCTTACCCACCAATCAAAAAGCACCCCATGCCAACTGTCAAATCACCCTCAGCTCTATAAATATGCAGAGCTGTTCCTCAATAAAGGGGCATTTTCTCTGATGGCAAGCCTTGATCATTCTTTCATTGTTGCTGAAACCCAGGAGGGGGAATGCCTCGATGCTCGAGGGCCCCCTCTCTCAAGGCTTGCCGTCCTCGTCCACTCTTTCAAGTGCTGCTACTACTCACACAACACTGGCTCTTCAGTAGGTGAGTTCCCCTATCAGGTATCCAACTTCAGATGGGCTATACACAGGGGTTTTGAGTGTGATCATCTGGCAAACCTCTGACGCCCAATCTGGAGGAGAGAAAGCACCCCACCACAACCTTCACGGTCACGGTGGACTCTCTGGAGCCCGGTTCATGAGCGGGAGGTCCTGAGGGGTGGAAGAACAGGCACTCCCCCCCCCCTCTCTCTCTCAACCACCCTTGTCACTCTCCTGACCTATGGGGGCTTCTTCTTCCCTCCCTGCAGACTCCCCCTTATTAAATTCTGCACACAAGTTTGGCCTTACTATCAATTGGACAATCAAAGTCAGTGGCCCCCCCAGGAGGATCCCTAGATCCTGCAATTCTTAGAGATCTGTTTAACTTCTGTGAGTGCTCAAAAAAGTGAAAGGAGTTCCCCTATATTGAGGCTTTTTTCTCTTCTTCATTCTCACCCCTACCTATCTGGCAGATGAATCCCTCCCTACCGACCTCCCCCGTGGGCTCTGTCCAGCCCCTCAGGTGCTTCCCCTGACTCGGCCAATACCTTTAGTTCCCCCCAAACTAGGTCCCGCTCCCTAGTCCCACAAACCATGGCCCCTTTAAGAGAGGTTTCTGGACCTGAGGGCATTATCCTGGTACATGTCCCATTCTCTATGAATGACCCCATGCAACTTGAGCAAAGATCGGGCTTATTCACCACAGATCCCACCACTTAAATAAGAGAGTTTCAGAGGGTCCTCCAGGCTTATAGCTCACTTATATGTTATTGGCTAATACTCTCCTTCTTGAGGAACTTACCAGAGTCTGGGAACTTGCCAGAGCCCATGTGGATGAAATTCACTGAGTTAATCCCAATCACCCTCCAGGGCCACTTGCTGCCCCAGATCAAACTCCCGAAACCCCAGATGGCTGTCATGTCCTTATGACATATTCCCTCTCACAGAGCTACCCCAACATCTGGGCCAAACTAAAGAAAGCTCAAACAAGGCCCTGCCACCCCCCAGACTGAGATCTTTGTGGTAGCCTTTAAAGTTTTTATGCTCGCCCAGGTGCTGCAGGGTCCTTCCTTGGGTTGCCACCCATAACCGAAACCCCACCCCCACCCCGGGCGCCTGCTTCAAGTGTGGCAAGGAGGGACATTGGGCCAGGGCATGCCCTGCACCATGCACTCCGAGTACTCCATGCCCTAAATGTCAACAACAAGGTCATTGGGACTCTGACTGTACTAGACCCCGAAGGATGCCTATGGCCAGAGAACCCTCTAACATTTTGGGCATGGCAATCAATTGACGGTGCCTTGGGTCCTTGTCCCCAGCTGTAATGATCAATAGACAGGAACCCAGGGTGTGGATTCAGGTGGATGGATGCAAGGTTGATTTTTCTCCTTGACACCAGGGCTACCTTCTCAGTCCTGACAGGATTCTGGGGGCAAACAGTGCTGTCCATCCCTCCTATTGTTGGGGTAGGAGGAAAGACCATCTATCCAAAAAAGACTCTCCTATTACTCTGTTCCATATACAACTTCCCATTCTCTCAGACGTTCCTAGTTATGCCCCAATGTCCAGTTCCTTTGCTTGGTCAAGATATTCTCTCTAAATTTAATACAACAATCAACATTCAGGCTCCTGGCATCAGTCAGGTCCCAGAATCAGCCTGTTCATCTTTTCTGGACCTTTTGGCAGAAGACTGGCCATTCTGCTCCACTTGTGAGACTGACATGAAAAAGGACCCCTTCCCTATGAACCTGGTTGACCCAATTGTATTGGATATCCACACCCGCTCCACGGTTTCCTGCTCACCAGTTCAAAGATCCTAACACCTTTGCCAATCAGGCTCAATACCCCCTTTCCACAAAAGCTCTTCTAGGCCTACAACCTATTATTTGGGACCTGCTTAGCAAGGGGTACCTTCCTCCTGCTCATTCCCCTTACAATACTCCCATACTAGTGGTAGAAAAGCCCAACAGGTCCTATCACTTAGTTCAGGACTTACAACTCATCAACACCTCCGTTAGGCCCATACATCCTTTGGTTCCCAATACATACACCCTGCTGTTTTAGATACCCCACACTGCCACCCACTTCTCGGTCATAGATTTAAAGGATATCTTTTTGCCTTTAACCTGGACTGTCCTTCCTTAGGGATTTAGAGATAGTCCACACCCCTTTGGACAAACCTTGGCCTCTGACCTCCAATATTTTCACCCCCAGTGCCCTGAATCCACCCTCTTGCAATTTGTTGATTATAGTGCAGCAAATATCTTTCCCACCTGCAGGGAGGAAAGCACCCCACCACAGCCTTTAAGGCTACAGTGGCCCTCAGGGAATCCTTCCTTGGGCAGATTCAAAAGTCCTAGTCCTCTCATCTTTAAGACTCAGCCACTAGAGAGACGCTTACCCTCCCCTTCCTCTCCCCTCTTTCCGGCCCTGGGAGTATCCAGCCTCTCCAGGAGGGGTCCCAAAAAGCCTTGGCAAAGGTCTCCCATGGCTCTGGCTCCTTCCCAGATGAGAGCTTCGACTGTCAGGATTCGGTGATGACCAATCTCTGCAGCTCGAACCTGCTGCTTAGGCACTCATTGTTTACTATTGCCCACTGGGGGAAAAGCTCCCTCTAAAATCAAAATGGAAGGGCCCTGATCAGGTGATTATGTGCACACCCTCAGTGGCCAAACTCAAACTACCTAATAACTAACTTACTCCATGGATTCATATTTCCAGGCTTAAGCCTGGCACTTCTACACCTTCATCAGAAGAGCCAACGACTGTCACCTGTCATTAAGTACTCTTGTCAATGCTCCCCCTCATTTCTGGCCCCTCTTGGGTCCTCTCTTCACCCTATGTCTGAAGATTCAAGGCAAGCGACCCTAAGGGCCCCCTCCAGCCAGACCCCTCCACACTTGCTTGAATCTGGCCAGTAATGGGAGCCTTGTGTGTTGTCCTTCTGACAAACCACTTAGGTTTCCAGAGCATGGTGACCCCTGAATAAGTGTGATCATAAGAGAGCACTTTACCATTTGCCTTCTGGGCCTAAGGAGGAACATGTGTGTTTTGTTTACCCTCCTAGTTTTGTAAGAATTTCAAGTATCAGTATTTAAAGTTGAGGTGTTTCACATAAAACCTGGAGAGATCTGACTGTTCTCAAAGGGAAATATGGTAACAATGGGCCACTGTCCTCCCTTGGCTGCCTTCAAGAAAGGCAAAGAGAGAAGCAAGCTGGTACACCCAGGTAGGAGAAAGTTTGAAGAGCAGACTTAATAGAGAGGGGAGGGAGCTATATTGGACTAGGATTGAGGGTGTTAGGTGCAGGACAAGCTGGTCTGCAGGGCATGCCAAAGAAAGTTAGCTGAAGAATGACCTGGCTTCTCAAACCCTCTGTCTGGTTATATATCACCTGTTTGCTTCAAGCTCAAACACCCAAGCCCCCGCTCAAGGCTGAACACTCAACCCCCACTCAGGGTTGAACACTTAACACCCCTTGGGCCAAAAAGGCAGCTTGCAGACCCAGAAACCCCATTAGCTTTGGGCTAAAAAACTCCCTCTGGCTATTCTTTCTCCCTATCATAAAGTTCATTCAGATTCAGGTGGGTAAATTTTAATCAAGCTTTTAACCAGCTTCTCCTCAGGAATTACCAACTCCTGGCTACTGATGGTAACTCCATTTGAGACCTATGCCGAATGGACTGACGTCATCATGTATCTGTGGTGGCAAGGAACTTTCATTGATACCGGTCTTCTCTGCCCTCCTGTGGGGGCTCCTTACTTCCCTCCTCTCTTTCTCCCACACTGCCCCATTTAAGCAGGCAGCAGCCAGAATGGGTCAACACACACTCTCATTTAATAACAAAGAGGGGGAAATGTTGGGAGTCGCCCCGGCTCCAAAGACTATCTTCCCCATCCCCCAAGAAGAGCAATCCAATGGCGAGCCTTGCTGGCTCACATGATCCTTACCTACCAATCAGACTAGCCCTGCTGGCTCACCTGAGCCTTATCCACCAATCAAAAAGCACCCCATGCCAACTGTCAAACCACCCCTGGCTCTATAAATATGCAGATCTGTTCCTCAATAAACAGGCATTTTCTCCAACGGCAAGCCTTGATCTTTCTTTCAAATACTGAGCAGCACCAAACAGGCACGTTTGTCATTAAAGAGATAAATTCTGGACACTTTTATGCAAAGACAAGTCATTGAAAGAGATCAGAATCTAGCTGGTTGTGGTGGCACATTCCTATAATCTCAGTGGCTAGGGAGGCTGAGGCAGAAGGAGCACAAGTTCAAAGCTGGCCTCAGCAAAAGAGAGTTGCTAAGAAACTCAGTGAGACCTTGTCGCCAAATAAAATACAAAATAGGGCTGGGTATGTGGAGAGAGGGGGAGAGAGAGAGAGAGAGAGAGAGAGAGAGAGAGAGAGAGAGAGAAAGAGAACACAGGAGTGAGCTCAGAATGTAGAACAGGTGTATGACCATGGGATTTGCAAAGCCATTTTAGAGTTGTCCTCTATATGAAAATGTCATCTGAAACCCCTAATAATATTATATCCAGGCTGTATTCTTCATACATTTAGGACAAATGGTTTTAAAAGTTTACTCCAGGTCTTTCAGATCACATAGATATGCCATTAGGAACATTTTTAAAAAACAAAATAAAATGTCTCTACATACAACTTGCAGACTTGCATATGAACTGATGTCTAATTTGTAAAAGTGCTGGACCACACATGAGAAAACAAACTACAAATAATTTACTGCAAAAATTATTCGTGATTATTAAATTTACCTTTAATGCTAATAGACCCTGAGTTGACAATAGATGACATTTTGTATACTAATACATAAGGCCTAAGTGATAATTCAGGGCAATATTTGGGTAAATATCATGAAATGATTGCTGTGGTTGCTTCTAATCTGGATGTTTGGTCTTTGGGAATGGTGCAGGGAGCTGTACACACTTCCAATAGTCTGTCCAGGCACATGTAAGGGGTAGCAGAACCCCTACATGCAGCCAATTAATCAGAGGATGAAGCTTCAGGATCCTAATATTTTGACTGAGGATATTTCCACACACCGAGCAGATATGCTCAATGAAAGAGATCAGAATCTAGCTGGAAAAATCCCAGGATGAGAAAATGAGGGGGATTTGCCCAGGATGGCCCTTGTATATCCAGGGAAGGTAATTATTGGGAGTCTAGATGCTTTTGTTGTTCTCATATCTTCCCTGAGTGACATAGAAACTGTCACTCCATTTCTCAGCCGCATTTTTTTCCTTCCCTATAAAGTACACTCTCAATATTCCATGCTTCCAGGTCAGGAAATGTGTGGCTTGTCAAGGAAAACATTGCTGCATCAATCACCAGACACTAATAGACACTCAACACCTGTCCCAGGTCAGGAGGCACAGGCTTAGCCTAAGTTCCCACGTGGCAGCATGGTAGGTACAGGGTAGAGGAGAGGAACCAGCAACCACCCTCTGGGTATATAAAGTCCCATGTAAGCAGGGCTGTGATTAGAGGAACCCACTGTGTTTCATCTCTCCCTGAACTTGAGATTCATAATATGCTACAAAGATGCCATTGAACTGAGTTTATTACCTGGAAATTTCACCATCAACAACTCTGACTGTGCATTTGCCCTGACATCAAAATCCTCCTTAGGAGATAATAGTATCTTGGACTAAACAGGTTGCAGTCCTGATCCCCTCATATTGCCACTTTCTTCTCCCATCGTTACACACCCAGACTCTTCCCCCACTTCATGGACTCTGATGTCCCCACAAATGTGCTGTGATTTCTCATCAGTCCTGAGGGCAGCTCCAGTGACACATCTGCAGGGGAGTCCCAGCCTCAGGTTATATCCCAGCCTGACTGTCACTCTCTCTAATCAGTGTATTAATTACCTGCATATCATTACTGCTGAATGTTTTTTTCACCAGCATTATTTTAGTTAATTGATTTATTTTTGTTAATTATTTCCCTAGTGGGTTGTAGATTTTTTAAATGCAAGAATATATGCATTAAAACAGACTCATGAGCACATACAGGCTATTTTTTTCTCTTGCAAAAGCAAAGCACTTATAAATAAATATTTACCTTATGAAAAAACAAAACAACTAAAGCATAATTTTTTTCTGGCTTCCTTACTCACCTTTTCATTGTGGGACCTGGGGCCTTTTTCAGCTTCTGTTCCATCATCCTTATCATCTTAGTCTTCCATTTTTGTTGTTGACTAAAGACCCTAGGATGGCTCTTGCAGCTCCAGCCATCACACCTGAATTTCAGGAGCAAAATGATGCAAAGACCAACATATTTCTCTCCCTCATAAGTGCAGGGTTGCACTGACAAAAAACTCTGGCCAACTGAGTGTTTCATGCCATGATTGTGTACTGTACTACATGGTCAATGCGGCTGCTTATCTTGGAAAAAGTGTCTGGATTTTCAAGAAAGAGAGGAGATTAAGCACAAGCTCTGGTGGGTGGGACAGACTATTAAACTGCACACTAGGAAAGCCTCAGCCAGAAGATGGAAACTCCTAGAGCAAAGGATTCATCATGTTCCTGCTGAGTTCTCAGCATGGAAGCAGGTGGAGACCACAGTGGGTCTGAATAGGCATTGGTGTGAATGGGCTCCTGTCTGTGTCTGTGCTTCTCACCACTCACTCACATTGTCTCTGCACCTGAAGATGACACTAGGAAGAGCCAGTTTCTGAGTCCAGTGTCACCCAGCACCAGGACCAGGAACCACTTCCATGACAACTCTCCACCCCCCAAAAAATATGCAGTGATAACTCAGGTGAGTTTTAATCTTCCTCTACCAAATTCACTTGTTTATATTTTCCTGTGTAATGTGAGCCTCTCCTTCCTGATTCCAAGACTGGTAACATCCATAGGAAGAAGAAGAATTTCCTCCCTTGTCCAAAGATCAAGAAAATCTGGGACTGAGGGGCAGGTTCTGAATATGCACCTGGACAAAGGATGCCCTGACATGCAGCAACCAGTGTAGAGTGGCTACTAGGGGGCAGTTGAGAGCCACCTGACAAAGCCCCCTAGGCATGGGCTGGGCCTGGGCTTCAGGATTCAAAAGTGCAAGAGGGTTAGTAGTAACCACAACCTGAGATCTAGAGGAAAGGGTGTCATATTTCTACAATATCATCTTTGAAGCAAGTACAAAATTTTTGTTCTTCATTTCTCCCATATCTAGCTCTTCTAGAATTTTCCTATTTGTTAGGTGTTTGCACAGGAAATCTTCGTGCTTTTCCTGACACCTCCTTCCCTCACCCAGCTCATTTCATTAAGCTAAACTCTGGACCCTGTCACACATTCCCCAAACACCAGATCTCAACCTAGAAGGGAGATTTCACATGCAGGAGGGTTAGTGACCGTGACATGAGACCTAGAGGAAATGCTGGATTTTTCTCCAGTATGGGGAATAACATTGATGTACATGTTCATTGATTTCTGTGTCTCCCGGAAGGCCCTTCTCTTTGTAGAATGTCCCTGTTGATATGGCAGAGGTCTAGTATTCTCCAGGCCACCATTCATGCTAAAGCTCTGTAACTGTTAGTATTGTAGGGTAGGTGGAGAACCTGCCTACAGCCATTAGTACATGTGAGCCAGAGACCTCAAGGTCTGCCTGAGGTATTCACACCAAGGACAGAGAGATATTGTACCTCACTGGACATTTAAGATACCAGATACACTTATGGAAGAATTTGATTGACCCACACAGCCTTAGGGGCTGTATCTGGGACAGAATCTCATAGCTGAGGAAACCTCTTATTGTCAACCTTATAGTTTGTTCTGATGACAAAGACAGACTCATCTTTATATAACAAGGTCAGCCCAGATTCCTTGCTAGAAAATAGCCTGGGATGGAGACATGGCTAAGAAGTTGGGACCAGAAAGTAAAGGAGCATTCTGTAAGTTGAGGGTAGTTCTTCAGAGATGCCCTCCCACTCTTTGGCTCCCTGGGGATGAGCCCTTCTCTGGACACCACATAGCTTCCTCCAGTAGCAGCCCTGACCTGGGCTGATTTGCATAACAGGCAGCTGTCCCCAACAATGGAATAAAGAGGCCTGGGGGAACACAAACCAGCCTAGGACTCAAGAAGCAGCCACCATCACCATGACTTGGATGGCCCTTCTCATCAGCCTCCTGGCTCATTACACATGTACTGCCCCCAGGCCCCAACATACACACCAGCACAAGGCTCCTATATAACTAACCTGGCCTTAATTCTGAGATCAGCAGAGCTCTGTCTGGATGCTCAGGATCTGCTGCAGGATGAGACTTTGGGTTGAAATTCCAACACTGTACTCTCTGGCTTTGAGGAAAGGGGTTGAGCTTGCTCATGGATTCAAATCTCCATTCCCCAGTCAGGCTCATGGGCCATTATTACTGATTTTGTTGCCAGAGGATGCACTTTGTTCCACATATTTCCTGAAGTTCTTTCAGGCTAGGCGGAAACTGGGCATCTCATGGGAAGTGTCTGTCACCATTAGTCCCCTCTCTTCTTTTATTTCCTTATAGGTTCTGTAGCCTCTTATGTGCTGACTCAGCCATCATCAGCATCAGTGACCCCAGGACAGATGGCCAAAATCACCTGTGAAGGCGACAACTTTGGAAGTAAATATGTGCACTGGTGCCAGCAGAAGTCAGCACAGGCCCCTGCCCCTCTGCTCATCATATATGAAGACAGCAAGTGGCCTTCAGGGATCCCTGACCAATTCTCTGGCTCCAACTCTTGGAACACAGCCACCCTGACCATCAGTGGGGCCCAAGCTGGAGACGAGGCTGACTATTATTGTCAGGTGTGGGATAGTAGTGCTGCTCACAATGACACAGGCAGACAGGGAAGTGAGACAAAAACCTGCCACCAGCCTGACACTAAAGACCCCTTCCTGCTCTGATTATCCTGACAGCAGAGAGCATGCCACAAGCTGTGGAGGAAGTCTCCTCCTATCTCTGTCTAGACATTACTGAGATATGAGGGGAAGGCTCCTGTACCTCCCCAGGATCAGTTGATTCCATTGGAACCTGATCAAATTATTCTTATCAACTTGATCTGGCAGGCTCAAAGGCCACAGCAAGCCATCTGTCATACAAAACTGCATGTTATTATTAAGGAGAATTTCACTGTGGCAGGGTCTTATTTATGTTTAACTAGGGGAAGAACAGGGGATGATTCTAGGGTTGAAAAATATGTCCTGGGGAGTTTTAAGGCAGATCTGTCAAGAAGAGTTTTGATGAGTATTCTTGTAACCAACGTATTGGGGAGGGTTGTTATGCACCAGGCTTGGGGGATTTTGCTGTGGGTGTTGATTAGTAAACCTCTATTTGATAAGGTAGCTGTTTGTTCAGGTAAGAACTAGTTCTTCAGTGAATATAATTTTTTACCTGAGAAATCAGTTTTCAGGAATATCCCAAAACAAAGAATTGCAGTTTAATCTCTCATTCTCCTGACCATAAGTGTCCTGGATCCAACAGTGAAACTGACACTGGTGACTTCAGTCCTCAGCCCCAACAAACTCTCTCTGCAGGATGAAAGTGACACTAGAGAGGAGAGCATGTGAAATTCTCAGAGAAAAATAGGCATACATGTCTCCATGTACAGAGTACAGAGGTGTTGGGTCTACCATCCCTGTTCTGTAGGACTTGTCTCCACTGGGATAGAAATGAACATGTGAGAGTTCCCTATTGGTGTCCTTGTGGAGGTTCCAGATGGAGGAAATGTCCTTGACTGCATGGGCTACTCTGCTTGGGCTACTCTAGCAGAGAGGAATACCTGGCCATCCCCCCTCTAGTTCCTTCCCAGCAGTGTCTTCAGGATCCTCTAACCTGCTACAGCAGCGCCCCCATCGTGCCTGCCTTTCATCCATGATCTCCCCTCCCTCTATCCCCTGCTCCAAAGCTTCCCCTCAGCAACCCCAGAGTTCCCTTTCTATTCAGTGTCAGGTCCTGCCTAGGCCAGACCCAGGGATATAGCCAGAAGCTTCTGTCCCCATCAGCTTGAGAGAAGCCATTAGGGCACCATAGCAAATACCCCTGGGGAGGACATCCTCCTCTACAACTAAGTAGGTGCCAGGGGTTTGACCTGAGTTTTCCCTGAGACCCACTCACTGGCTTCAGAAACAGCCCAATAAAACCTCCAGGAATCCCAAATTCATTCCTAGAACCTGAGGTCAACTTGGATGCCTCCTGCTGGCCACACTTCACTCAAACCTCCTAAAAGACCAAAGGTCCTCCATCATCCATGGATATTGAACCCTGAATCCTACTCATAACTCATGTGAACTTGATAATTGAGTGTATCAAAAAACACAACACCATTTTTACATCAAAAGATGACTATTCCTTCATTCCTTAAATCAATATGCCTGCCAAAAAAAGTGTTTAGATTTTGCAAGAATAGACACACTGATTTAAAATGCAGGGAGCTTTTCTATGAAGAATATGATATTTGAGATACCTTTGCTCAGTATTGCTCATAGAAACACTCTTTCTCCTTCTTACTGTCACATCCTCAAAGGACAGGCCCTCTGCAGGGCCAGTGTGGCCTATAATCCAGAGTGTACCTCAGTACCTCCCTGGTGTGGTGCTAGAGTCATAGGCTCTTTCTGGACAAGCCATGAAGCTTCAGTGAGCAGGGCAGGGACCTCTTCCTCCTACTTAGGGGACTCAGTGGTGCCAGACATTTAGGATGGCCTTAGGCCTGAGCCTAAGCCACTCCATTTTAAAAACACCAGTTTAAAACCTGCAGTCTCACCAGGTACACCCACAGAGCCCTCCAGTATGGACTCAAACTTGTTACTTCCACTCTCCCTGATAGACAGAGTTAAGCCTCTGGCAGGCTGTGCTCACCTGATAAGAGGGAAAGGGGAGAAGATCAGGGTGGAGACCACCAGACCAGCTGTTTCTGACCCCAGGGTAAATGATGTCACTGAGAAATCCAGTGGTAGCTGATAAGGATTGAAAGGGGGAGGGACAAAAGCCCCAAAATGTAGTATAAATAATAGAGCAAATGAACAGGGATTCAACCAGCCAGAACAAGGATGCACTTGAGTTGGGGAGCCTGATGAGGACCTGACATTCCATCACTTGTCACCATTCTGAATTCTCTGCATAATCCTCACTGCTCTCAAACTCTAATGCATCATCTGGACCTTGGTGAGAACCACAACTTCTCTCTTTGACCCTCTCCTCAACTGGTTGTGCTAAATCCAGCCTAATTCCCTCTTGAGATTGGAAGCCATCTCGCCACAGAGGCATAAAAAGTTAATTGCGGCTTTACTATAAATTACTGTGATTTCTAAACTTGCTTGGAATGCCTGCTTGTGTTTTGAACTCACCCATGCCTGGCTTCCCCTGACCAGATAGCAACCCTCTCTGAAACTTTAGTGGCACTCATAAATTCTGGCTTTCCCTGGCCAGATAACAACCCTCTCTGAAATTCTAATGGTCCCTCATAAATTCCGATGTTGAAAACTAATTTAGTCCCTAAGTGCTGACAGTAGACTATTAACTAGCCTTTGTGTTATACTTGTCAAATTTTGGGGCTGGGGATGTGGCTCAAGCGGTAGCATGCTCGCCTGGCATGCGTGCGGCCTGGGTTCGATCCTCAGCACCACATACAAACAAAGATGTTGTGTCTGCCAAGAAGTAAAAAATAAATATTAAAAAATTCTCTCTCTCTCTCTCTCTCTCTCTCTCTCTCTAAAACAAAATTGTTATCTGAAAGTTCTCAAGACCCCCCCCCTTCTTTTTGTAACTTTCTGTGCTATAAAGCTGTGCTCCTAGAGAACTGTGGGGTTGTCTTCTGTTCCCCGTTTTCGGGAGAGACAGCTCTGGCCAGTCAAAATTGCAAGCTTGCTTTAATTTTTAGAGTTCATTTGATTTCAATTGGATTCGGTGGTCTTTTCTTTGCATTGTAGTTTAACAGTCATCCACTCCATGCTATGTCTTGGTTCCAGACCTGATCACTGCAGTCTGAGTCAGTGTGCATCTGCGGGACATAAAGCCTAAGGCTTAAGACTTTTGATCTGATATTTGAACTTAGCACACAGAGGGAATGTCTGTCATTAGCCTGTCATGATTAAGTGTATTTTGCAGTGCTTAGAATTAACCTAGAATTATTTGCTGTGAATTGATTATGTCTATTTCAGTGCCTAGCATTAAGGATTGTCATTTTCTTCATTAGGAACCTATAGAGTGAAATTGTATTGAGTATTTTGAGTGAATAAAGCATGAAAAGGGCAGAAGCATGTGGACATTCTTTATTTCTCCCCACGACTACATATGTTGCAATTTTGCCCATTTGTGACAGAAACCAATGGCCAAAAGTGTTCTACAAGTGGGGAAAACCAGAATCCAACATGCTCAAGAAATTCAGAAAAATCAATCCTAGGAAACATGAAGAAAACAGTGCTAGCACATATGATGTCCTTAATGCTGCTTACTGGTGTCATTGCTTCCCTGAATGCTGAAGTATAGCACCAGAGAAGTACAGGAAGGCAAGTGTAGACTGGAAAGTTGAAGACTTTATTAAAGGAGAGCAGAAAAGATGCCCCCCCCCAGAAGGGGACCTGACCCGAAAGGCAGTATTCTTGGAAAGGGGAGGTCTTTCTTTTTTTTTTTATATCTAAGTCTTTTTTTTTTTTATCCTGCCGCATTCCTGTCCTTTGTTCCCTCTATCCTATAGTGATAGTATGCAGATGGGAAGGGTAAAAGGAGAGATAGGTGGGGCAATGGGGCAGAGAAGAGTAATCTGGTGGGAAGGGCTTGGGGTTGTTTGATTAGCACCTCCCTGTTTGCAGGAAGCTACTTCATTAACAGTTTTTTAGGATGTACCAGGAGCCTTGGGGACATTAACATTTCAGTTTCCACAGGTGTTGTTCTAGTTTCAGGGGCTCAAATCCGACTGCATCTTTTTTATGGACTTCATTCTCTTTAAGGTCTCCATTTTCTTTATTGTACTGGATATTAGACCTGGTTTACCTAACTACACTAACTACTTATCTTTAAATATGGCTTCAATGTCACTCAATATAACCAGCAGGGAAGGGGCATTTGGAGCTTAATAAGACAGGGCCTCAAACCTTTAAATATGAAAGGAAAAAAAATCTATTAACCCGGAATTCTTTACCCAGTGGTAATATATTCTAAACGTTAAGGGAGAATTAAAATTTTACAAGACATTAAAATTCACCTGCACCCAAGAACAGTGGTGCAAGTTTGTATTCCCAGTGACTCAGCCTACTGAGTCAGGAGGATTGTAACTTTGAGGCCAGACTCAGAAATTTCCAGAGAGCCTCAGCAAATTAGTGAAACCGTGTCTTAAATTAAAAAGTGAGAATGCTAGGCTTCTGGCTCTGTTGGAAAGCAACATCTGACTAATTTTCAGTACAAAAAATGATAATAAACTCACCTGAAGACCCTCACTTCCAGGAAAAATAAAAGACCCCAACCCCTCATAGAAGGAAATGACATAATGTAGAAAAGTTCATTCACAAAAATGTGGGAAACATCGGATATGGCGACAACATGGATAAAAATAAATCTTAATTTTGTCATCCTCTATAGAAGATCATTGACTATTTGAAGGAAACTATATTTTGGTTTAGATTGTATTACATGGAAATTACATAACATGTATCACAAAAGCTGAAAGTATGAAGAACATGTTATGAAGTTCATATTTGTCAATGAAGTATATAATATCACTTAATGGTGTCCATTGTTTATATATATATATATATATATA
>NW_026006738.1:136341-148895 GCF_001458135.2 Marmota marmota marmota
TTTTTTTTTTTTTTTTTTTGGCCTCAAATATTACAAAGTACCATGATTTTAATCAAATGAAATAGAAAACACCATCAAAAGCCTACCAATTAAGAAAGGCTTGGGATTCAGACAGATTCTCAGCTTAGCTCTGCAAGACCTTCAAAGAAGAATTATACCAATACTCCTCAAAGTATTCCATGAAATAGAAAAAGAAGGAATCCTTCCAAACTCAT
Source organism: Marmota marmota marmota (assembly GCF_001458135.2). Classification (NCBI taxonomy): domain Eukaryota; kingdom Metazoa; phylum Chordata; class Mammalia; order Rodentia; family Sciuridae; genus Marmota; species Marmota marmota. The sequence goes on from NW_026006738.1 coordinate 136,557, forward strand.
TCTCTGAGGCCAATATCACCCTGATATCAAAACCAGACAAAGACACAGGAAGGAAAGAAAACTTTAGACCAATATCCTTGATGAATATAGATGCAAAAATTCTCAATAAAATTCTGGAAAATCACATACAAAAGCATATTAAAAAGATGGTGTACCACAATCAAGTGGGGTTCATCCCAGAGATGCAGAGTTATTTCAATATACAGAAATTAATAAACATAATTCATCATATCAATAGACTTAAAAACAAGAATCATATGATTATCTCAATAGATGCAGAAAAAGCATTTGACAAAATACAGCACCCCCCTCATGTTCAAAACACTAGAAAAAACTAGGGATAGGAGGAACATACTTAAACATCATAAAAGCTATCTATGCTAAACCCAAGGCCAGCATAATTCTAAATGGAGAAAAATTGAAAGAATTCCTTCTAAAAACTGGAACAAGACAAGGATGCCCTCTTTCACCACTTTTATTCAATATCATCCTTGAAATTCTAGCCAGAGCAATCAGACAAAAGAAATTAAAGTGATACACATAGGAAAAGAAGAACTCAAATTATCACTATTTGCCAATAACATGATTCTATATTTAGAAGACCCAAAAAACTCCACTAGAAAACTTCTAGAACTCACAATGAATTTAACAAAGTAACAGGATATAAAATCAACACCCATAAATCAATGCATTCCTATACATCAGTGTTGAATCCACTGAAAGAGAAATTAAGAAAACTATACTATTCACAATACCCTCAAAGAAAATAAAATATTTGGGAATCAATCTAACAAAAGAGGTGAAAGACTTCTACAATGAAAACTACAGAACACTAAAGAAAGACAGAGAAGAAGAACTTAGAAAGACCTTCCATGATCCTGCATAGGCAGAATAAATATTGTCAAAAGGCCATAGTACCAAAACTGTTATACAGATTTAATGCAATTACTATTAAAATCCCAATGACATTCCTTATAGAACTAGAAAAAGCAATCATGAAATTCATTTGAAAAAATAAGAGACCCAGAATAGCCAAAGCAATTCTTAGCAAGAAAAGTGAAGCAGGAAGCAACACAATACCAGACCTTAAACTATAAGACAAAACAATATTAACAAAAACAGCATGGTATTGGCACCAAAGTAGGCACATAGACCAGTGGTGCAGAATAGAAGACACAGAGACAAACCCACATTAATACAGTTATTTCATACTAGACAAAGGTGCCAAAAACATTCACTGGAGAAAAGATAGCCTATTCAACAATGGTGCTGGGAAAAATGGAAAGCCATGTGTAACAAAATGAAATTAAACCTCTATCTCTCATCCTCCATGAAACTCAACTCAAAGTGGATCAAAGACTTAGGCACTAGAACAGAGACCTGGCACCTACCAGAAGAAAAAGTAGGACTAAATCTGACTTCAAAAACAGGACCCCTAAAAAACAAGAATTAAAATCAAGAAACAATAAATGGGATGAATTCAAACTAAAAAGCTTCTTCTTCTAAGCAAAATAAACAATCAATAATGTGAAGAGAGAGCATATAGACTGGGAGAAAATCTTTACTACATGTTCCTTAGATAAAGCATTAATATCTAGGATATATAAAGAACTCAAAATCTTAACACCAAAAAACCAAATAACCCAATCAATAAATAGGCTAAGGAACTGAAGAAGACACATCAAAAAAGAAGAAATACAATCAGTCAACAAATATATGAAAAAATATTCAACATCTCTAGCAATTAGAGAAATGCAAATCAAAACTACTCTAAGATTTTATCTCACTCCAGTTAGAATATCAATCATCAAGAATATATTCAATAATAAATGTTGGCAAGGACGTGGTGGGACACACATTGCTGGTGGGACTGCAGATTGGTGCAACCACTATGGAAGTGAGTATGGAGATTCCTCAGAAAACTTGGAATGGAACCACCATTTGACCCAGCTATCCCACTGCTCGGTTTATACCCAAAGGCCTTAAAATCAACATACTACAGTGACTCAGCCACATCAATGTTTTTAGTATCTCAATTCACAGTAGCTAAACTATGGAACCAATGTAGGTGCCCCTCAATAGATGAATGGATAAAACAAGGGCGTGCACTATGAAAGAATAGAGTTACTTTAGATTAGGTAGAGGGGAGTAAAGGGAAGGGAGGGGATATGGTGTTAGCAAAGATAGTAGAATGAAACAGACATTATTACTTTATGTACATATATAACTGCATGACTGATGTGATTCTATAACATGTACCTTTAGAAAAATGAGAAATTATACTGCATTTATGTATATCAAAGTACATAAATGCATTCTACTATCATGTATCACTCATTAAAGCAAGTAAAAAATTATATAAAAAAGGAATTTTCAGTGTTATGAAGTCAAGAGATGCTTTAAGAGTCACACATCAATAACTACCTTTGGATGCAGCAAGAACTATATGCTACAAATTGGTGATTAACAGAGGGGGAAAAAATACCCTATTCTCACAGGGCTCAGAGATCCAATTTAAACCATCCAATAAAATAATATGTAGTAGAGAGAGGCAATTCTAAAATACAGCCACGTGGGCAGATGTTTAGGTGAGGAGATAAGGAGACAAAAACACTAGAAGGAAAAAAATCAGCAGACCACATTCATCATAGACCTCATTGCTTCACCTCTAGGCTGATCCGAAGCCCAACAGCTTCATTACCAAGGAGGGGAGTCAGGAGCAGGAGCCTTGAAGTACCACATCATGGTGGCAAATGGAGGGTGGCGGGGAACTTTGGTAAAGCAGGGAAAAAAAAAAAACAAAAAAACAGTTGGACTGAAAATTTCCTGCTAGAGACAGTGGGGAGCGTGCCGTGTTTGAGCCACAGGCTCCTGGTGATGGAACTTTAGCTGCTGAACAGGAAGATAATTTCAGCACCCTACAATTATGTGCCTAATTAAAATTAAGAAATTAGAACACAGTTAAAAGGAATAATATTTTGCTCACAGCTAATTTCATTAAAGTATTAATGAACAGGACTCTTTTTATGGCCAGAGGGCAACCACTTTCTACAGAGTACTTCCATGCTCGCTAATTTATTCATGCATGAAAAACAATCCAATGAGAAATGAGTGAGCTGAGAACTGCTGGTCCTAATTAAAATATTTAAAACACCATGTCTATTTTCTTCCATCTAGCCAAATACCTAAGCTGGAACCAGCATGGTGCCAATTAACATGGAAAAAGCAAACACAAACACCCATGGTTTCTGATTAAAGTGCACATTATTGTACCATGCAATATATTGTTCAGCACATATATGTAAATGTTTAATTAACCCATGTCTAAATCTCAGCAACATTCAAAAATCGATACCTTAATCCCTAAACAAGTGGCAATCTGTGTAGGGAGACACTTACATATTTATCACAGCATTTTATTCAAACCTAATTTGAAGCAGTCGTGTGCTAGATATGTTAAAGTGTTACTTAAGGGGAAGAGCGGGAAGGAGAGTCTTTGCTTGGCAGACTTCTCTTCAGATGGCAGTGAGATTGTTAGTCGCCAAAGACTTGTGAAAGGAACTAGGTTAGCCTCAGGTGATATGATATTTTTCATTAATAATGTAGGGGGAAGTCTGGACCCAAACCCATTTGTCAGCCTGGACAGCAAAGACAATAATACTCTCTCTCTCTCTCTCTCTCTCTCTCTCTCTCTCTCTCTCGCTCTCACTCGCGCTCTCACTCTCTCTCATTTCCAGATTCCATGAGCTGGCCAACTTCACTCCATGAAGATCTTCTATCATGAGTCTTCTGCAATTGAGTCAGTAGATCATAGAGACCTAAAAAACTGTGAGTCAAAATAAATATGTCCTCCTCAAAGTTGTTCTTATCAGTATTTGGTCAGAGTGATGAACAGATAACTAAAAAAATGGGTTAGTCACAGAGCACATTAGTTGTTCTGGTAGTCCTGCCCACAATGACATCCTGAGAGCAGTTCTAAGATTAGACGGACAAGAGATGGTTGCTGGAGAACCTGGAGAATGCAAGATCTCTGGTAAAGCTATCTACATAGGTGAATATAAATCCTAATACATGTATAGTATTGGAATTTTATTTTGTATTATTTTATTGCATGAATGAAAAGATGAAAAGTCACATTTTGAATTGATAATACAAATGGGAACAAAATGCACACCCATCAAATTGTGAGAAGGAATAGCTAAACATGTGGAAAGGTGACACATGCTGATATTCTCTGTGAAATTCATCAGTGTCAGAGTTTTGCACATGACTAAGCCCTTGATGATGATCATATGCTGATGAAATTAATTAAGTTTTAATTCAAACTATATTGTTATTTAGGTAAGTCAGTATGTGTCATACACATAGTAGCCACTATGAGAATATAGTAAAAGGACATGAAGAGGTATCCAAATTGGTATACTGGGGAATAATCAACCAATCACAATGGAAACCAGTAGCAGATCAGTGAAGAACATTAAAAAAAAGATAAATTACATGTAGAAAACTAATATCACATTGACAGAAGTATTTCATTATCATTAATAACATTAAATAAAAAATATGAGGCTTGGTTACTCAATACATAAGAAGCCGGGGTCCCCTTATAGTTTAACACATTTTCGCTGTTGTATTTTTGGAGAAAGGCCACAGATGACTTGACCAAATTCTAACAAAAACAAAACACCTGGTCGCAAGACCTTGAACTGAAATGATTCCCCATCCACTGAGAATGCTACCAACCTGAGAGTTATAGGGCAGGTTGGTGTGGGTACAATAGTCACAGGAGTGAGGCGCTGGACAAAGGCTCTTTGGTGACAAAGGCTTTGAGTTCATGAAGGAGAGAGAAGCTCTTGCTCTGGGAATACTAAACCAGCAGGGGGCAGCAGAGCAGTAGCCAGAAGCAGGCAGCAAAGGAGCTGCTGAACAGTCTCCTCTGGGAGCCAACAGGAGTCCAATTTCAGTCAAAAATTTAAACATCAGAAGAGTCCAAACTATGCCCTGGGCTGCAGTGAGCACATTCTTAGGATCAGGCTAAAACAGGATCACCACAGAACACTGTCAAGAGCCTAGGCACAAAGAGGACCTCAGCTGGGAAATGGCCTGTAGGATCCTGGTCATATCTGTCAGCATGGGCAGCCTTTGCTGGGTAAAACTCACTGGAGGGACAAAGCTGAGGTCCAGGTGCTGTAGCATGGAGCACAGAATAAGAAAATGAATTTACAGGGGACTGTGTCATTTTCTCATCATGAATGCATGGGTCTCCTCCTAATCTCAGAGCACCATTTATCATTGTCTAGAAGTCATCCCAGGGATGACTAGACACTTTGAAAAGAATTCTGTACATTCTCCTGAACCTTTTCTCCCACCTCCAGGCATATCTTTCCTCAGGCTGTATCTCCTATGCTCAGGTGCAGTCTTGGATGAGGCAAGAGGGCATTTGCTTCTTTGTCCCTGGATGGAGTATACACAGGTTTCTTGAGAAGACTCTCAGAGTGACACTGACTGTCAGCTGCCTCACATAACATTCCTGAATATTGAATTAACCGCAGTTCAGTGACAGGATCCTGTTGCTTGAAAGATCCTTGACAACCCACCCTACAGAGCTCAGCCATGTTCAAAACTGTGACACTGATGAACTTCACAGAGAACATGGGGCCTAAAGTTGTTTTCTCCATCCAGTTTGGATTCTGACACTTTTAAACATATTACATAAAACATAGATGATTTAAAAATAGCATAAATTTGATGATTTCTAGTATATTGTGTAATGAGGGATGTTAAAAAGTGTTTTTGAGGTCAGAAAATGTAGGAAACACATAAAAGAAGGTGATTGATTAAGTGAACAAGGTATAACGAATGACATAATTAAAAGCATCCCAACAACCAGAAAAAAAAAACATTAAACAAAATAACAAAGATGAAAACAAAGTACATCTGGGAAACAATGTGAGCAGAATGAGGAACATGAGGGTCCATTGTCCCCCACAACCCGGCCCAGCTCAGCCCATAGCAAGGCTCCTGAAATGTTCACAGTCCTGTTGAAATAGAGCCAGAGAAGAAACAGATCAGAAAAATTGGAACAGTGGTCAAGGGGTCAATTCCTGGAAAATGACATTAATCAAAGGTCATAGAAATCAAGGCTGATTTTTTGCCCAAAGCATCTTGGACAAAGTTGAATGATCAACCTCCAACTTCACAGTCTCTTCTTCTGTACCCATAGCTGGTTTGAGTGACTTCCCATAATTGGTGGTTACAGAGGATGGATAATTTGCATGATCACCAGACATGCATTTACCCCAAAATCTTGAAAGAAATAAGAGAGGTCCTGGAGAACCCAGATGTGCTGTGCATATCAGCACAAAGAGTTTTGGTGTGTGTCCACCATGAACTGCACACCTCTACTCTTCCCACTCCTCTTGCTCTACACAGGTGATCTTTTCTGCCCTGACCAAGACTAACTGTGTGGGTACCACAGGATCATGAGCTGGACCTTCCCCCCAAATCTAAGCTCAATTGGACAGATTTATTGGGTACCCTGGGTAGGTGTCCTTCATCTCTCCCTTCTCTTGCAGGTTCTGTGGCCTCCTATGAGCTGACTCAGCCAGCCTCAGTCTCAGTAGCCCCAGGACAGACATCCACAATCACATGCTCTGGAGATGAATTGTCAAAATATTATGCAGACTGGTTCCAGCAGCAGCATCCAGGACAGAGCCCTGTGCTGGTAATATATGATGATAGTAAGCGACCCTCAGGGATCCCTGAGAGATTTTCTGGGTCCAGCTCAGGGACAACAGCCATTCTGACCATCAGCAGCACTCAGACTGAAGATGAGGCTGTCTATTACTGTTTTTCATCATATAATGATAGTGGTAATAAACATTCCACTGTGACACAGGCAGATAGGGAAGTGAGATACAAAACCTCTACCCTGTCAGTGTCATACTTCTCTCCATATTCAGGAGGACTGAAAACAAAGCCTTGAGCAGAAATGGTTTAGCTCATCCAGAGATGAGGCCCCTCAGCTTCTTTTTCTTCCCAGCCCTACAGCCATGCTCAACACAGGATATGTCAGTCATGATTTTATAGACATCAAGACAGATTGTCATGGTGTTTTCTGAACCAAGAAGTGAGAAAGAAAAAAATGAATGGAAATATAGATAGAAAGAGTCATCCCTCCATGTCATGGTCTCTGGATTTCCATATTATGATGCCTGGACCTCTCCAGGGCTCAAGTATTCCAGATTTCTAGCCCCTTGAGTTGCTCAGCACTTCTCAGATTCTGTAACTGCAGGTTCCCATGGCAACCTTCATGCTGAACACAAAAGACCAGTATAGTATACAGAGAAGGATTGGCCTTGATCTCCTCTTCAGAGCTTACCTAACCATGCACAGAACCTTGAATTTCTTAGAGCTCACAGAGATGCCCTCATTGAAAAAGGATGTTGGTTACAGAAAACTGCTTCTCCAGGTTCACATCTTTCTTTGACTGGTTCAGTTTAATGGCTGGTTGAGGCCATGACCTCAGAGTCTTGCCCCATTTTAGGGTGTCCTGCAGGTCATCCAGCTCCAAAACAATCTGTTGGGATGCTGAGTGGTCTTAAGGGGTCACTGTCTCTTACAGCACTGTCTGATTTCAAGACAGCCTGAGCATCATTCTCCTCCTCAGAGTCTGCACCAGGAGATCTGATCAATGAAGTTCAGGTGTTCCCAATGCCAACATCCAGGGACTATAATGGTTGGATATATGTTCTCCCCAAAAAGTTCATGTGTAGAAAAATGCAATAATGTTCAAAAATGAAATGATTAGGTTACAAGGTGTAAACTAATCAATGGTTTAATACACTGATATGGGTGGTAACAGTAGGCAGGTAGGTTGTGACTGGATGAGTTCATCACTGGGGGAATGTCTTTGTGTTTTATATTTTGTCCCTTGTGAGTAGTGCTCTCTCTGCTTCCTGATTGCCATGACTTGAGATGCTCTCCTCCTCTATGTCTTTCCTCCATAATATTCTGCCTCCCCTTCAGCCCAGATCAATGGAGCTGGTTATCTACACACTGTGACCTTTAAAATCATGCATCAAAAAAAAAACTCCTCTAAATAGTTCTTACTGGGTCTTTTGGTCACAGCAATAAAATAGCTGACTACAAAAGGGAGCATGAAAGCCATTTTATATTCAAAAAGCTGCTGTCTCCTTCTAAATTTCCACTGTAAATGCTCTGATGTCCTAAAAATACCAATTTTTCCTTGAATTTTTGTAAAATTACATCTTAAGTATTCTGGATTATGAAAGATTTGAAGCATCAGACCCATACTGGAGGTGAATCCAGGGATACATGGATGACCAGCACCCTCATGTCTACATACTGACCCAACAGATACCCAGCTACAGGTGTGAGTTACAGAATCAAAGTCCTTCATTTCTAACCTGCATACCTTGTACAACAAAAATTATTCTTGCTACTATCCCAAATAGAAATATACATTTGAGTAATTGTGAGAAATATATGTAAGCCTATCAAAGTTGGAACAAATAAAACTACCACATCCTATCTATGTGAACCAGAAACTCATTCCAATTTCCATGATCTCACCAACTCAAAATGACAATTATGATAACCATGATACCCTTAATATGGCAAAGTACACAACAAGGAACCAAAACAGAAAATAGCAATATTTTTCCTCCAAGAATATACAACATACTTTTCATTGTCAAGCATGTTCATTTTTTTCTTAATATTTAATATTGTCACATAAATACTGCAATATAAAGTGAATGATATTTAACACACATCTTATATTGGATGTCACTTGGATCAGACAGGGAAGGAAAAAATATTCAAATACAATCACAGTAAAATAAAAAAAATGTTTTTCCATATAATTCTAATTCCTGTGGGCATCATTGCTACATTCTTTACTCCACACTTCATATTCCCTTTAAGACCAAAAAATGCCTTAGCTAGTGTTTTTTAATAGTCTTGCCAAGTGTGTTGGTGCAAATCTTCATTCCAGATACTATTGGTCCATCAAAAGTCCTTCTGAATCCGGTTGGGCTGGTTTTCTGAACTTAATTACAGTGTAAGGAAGTTATCATCTGCATCCCATGAAAGTGCCTTCTTACTTCAAGTCTGCAGTGACAACCTAGTTCCCTGATTATCAGGACAAATCGTGACCCAATAGCCCCAACTTGGTCTAATGATTTCCTGTCAAGGGTAGTCCCAGGGGCTTTGGACCCAGGTTAATTAAGTCATTCTTGTGTCTCCTGTGGAAGCAGCCTCCTTTTGTAAATAAAACCTCTGCACTAGACCAGCATAATGTGAATTCTCCAATATGGGAGGCAAACATTGTGCTAGTTGGTGACTAAGGATAGGGAGTGGTGTAACTCCCAATTCCATGCCCTGACTCCTGTTCCAGAAACCTGGCTACACAAAAAAATAGCACTTTTTATTAGACTTGTACATAGTCACTCAACTGGCTTTATCACTGAGTTCTCAGTATCATTCATCCTTTCTATCAAGCTTGGTATTTGAGGATGTAGGGGACAATCATAAGAGTAATAATGGCAGGAGCATGTCCCCATTATTGTCCTTTATTGGCTGTAACATAAATGTTGTACTCAGAAGCCTATGTTTAATACCATGATAGTGGTCTTCATGTTCCCTAAGTTCATGGATAATAGTTTAGCAGAAGCATTGCAGAAAAGGAAAACAAGTTCTCTCATAAGTAAATGCCTATTTCAGTAAGAACTAAGTTTAGTCTGCTATGATGAAAGGTCTAATCTGCCCTCAGGTACCTCAATGTGTTTCCCAGAAGGAATAACCTCATATTAGGAACTCAGGGTTGGTTTTGATGTTTTGAAATGGAACAGAGACTATATAGCCTGGTCACCTTCATGACTGGAAATCCATTTTAATGATCCCATGAATAATCTCCATCTATGCCATCATGGACATATTGAATATGAATATTTTAGGCAAAACACATGTGTGTCTAGAGAAGGAAGTTAACTGACAGCCACAGAATGAGGCAAGACTCATTGGATCACTAGGATCATTTCCTTTTCAGGTCACTCACTTTTTGGTGATCATGACATCAAATAGTACCAAAATAGTTTAATGATGTTGCAAATGCACACTGAGTTTGATAAGAAGTGTTTTTTACAGTAAAAAAGTTATGATAAATACAGTCACCTAAAAATCAATATTGCTGGTTTTTTAAACATAAATGTGAATAATAGCAGGAGTTTATAACTTTTTCACCCAAAACATTGATTTGATTCATATACCCCCAAAATCACATTATTCATCTTTATAAATATTGTGATAGTACATTATTTCTATTATGGAATTTTATAAGACACTTGGTAAAACAGTGCACAATTTAAACTAAGATTTCTATTCTTCAAAGTCAAAATAATTCTAGGAAACATGGACCAGGTTAACATATGTGGCTAGAAATCCCAAAAGATTAATATTATTTATTTATTAATTCAGTAGTTATAATAATATCAATCATGCTTCATTCAGGTTTGTTATTTAAACCTATCTTAACAAATGTAAATGATAAAATGAAAAAAGATCAAATATTTCTGAGAAAACATTTGTGTCCAAATTGACATGTGATGTAAATGTATAATACATATTATATTTTAAAGAAATAACATGAGAAAAAGAATGTAAAATACAATATAAATAACTTTTATTAGTTTCTTGTGTAATTGGTACTATTTTAATGTAGTTTGTGATATTTACTATTAAAGTAATTATGCATCTCTTTTTAATTTTAATGTGATTAGTAGACTTGAATGTTTAAGAAACCCTCATTAATGAATGTATTATTATTAGAGTAATATCCGGACTGGATATCTCAGGTGTCAGGCTCTTTAAAATCACCTGGGACCTGAAGCTACTTCTCCACCCAAAGTATATAAGTGTGAATCCAGGGGGAGTTTCTTGTACTGGAAAGTCAGAGATATGAGGCATCAAAAAACTGCCCATGAGACTAATCTTAGCTACTGCTCTCTCAGATGAAAATATCTACCAAGAAATTGTTACTGCTTGGCTTGCCTGACCTCATGACTGGTGGAGCTCACAGTTCTGGTGATTCCTGATGTTGTCTGTACCTATCAAGTCTTGGGTTTGTATCAGGAGCTGTTTCAAAATGGTATCTAATTCTCTACAGTAGGTGATAAAGACTGTTGCCCAAACCTCAGGGTATACAACTGGGATTCTCCTAAGGCTCTTGATCTAAACACCAGCTTTTTTTCCTATTACCAATTTCTTATTGTTGCAGTTCTAGGGGATAAAATTGTTCATACAGCTGGGCCATTGGCACCAATTTTTGTCCCTGTTCATCTTCACATTGGAATGCTTTAATCCATTTGGAATTTTCACTCTTTTTCTTATATAAATTGGAGCAAAATTTGAAGTATCCTACTCCTTGAAATCAGAGTGGTCCTATAAACTGTGTGTTTCTTTTCTTCTTCTTTCATACTTGGTAGTATAAGATGAAACAATTATTCATTATTTTGTGGGAAACAGCTAAAAAAGCTTCAAACAACTAAACCCTAAATATTTTGGCAAATAGTGTGAAAAAAATCTTCTTAAGATTGCATGCAGATTCAGCCATAGAACAGGTAATTTCAGGCTGCCATTTGCCTGTGTCTCGCAGACAAATTACTGAGGCTCAGTGCTAAAGAACCCAGGGAAACTGCTTCTTGGAGGCTGCTCCTATCAGAACATACACCGAGCCCGGAGCGGCCAAATTCCGGCTCCCGGAACTGCTCTGGCCCAGGGCTAAAGAACCCGTGGAAACTGCTTCTCGGTCTGGGTCATGCTGAATACTGTGGAGGTAAATACCAACTGAACCTTCATAGGCAGTGGCAACAGGATTGAGACGGGGCTTGTGAGGGCTGGTCAGGACTCACCCGTTGCTTTGGTCACCCTGCAAAGGGAATGAAATGCTGCCATTCGCATGGGATACCAACATGGCAGAGATCTGATGTCATCAGAAAGCGGCGGAGGAGAGAACTTCATTGATAACAGCGGCGACAGAAACAGTTGGTTTCCTGGTAAAGAAAGTGAGTCACAAACACCCAAGTCTCTCTCACTTGGTCATCAAGCCAGAGGGGCAGAGCAGAGCCCCAGCCCGCGCCCGGAACAGGCCCAGCGGCCCGCCGGCAGTCACGTCACCCCAATTGGAGTAGGGCCAGAGCAGAGCCGCCACCCACGCCCGCAAGGTAGGCAGACCTGCGACCGACTGGCAGAACAGGGCCAGGGGTCCGCGGGCGTGGTAGACATGTCACACCAATTGGAGGAGGGGCAGAGCAGAGC
>NW_026006738.1:152192-154328 GCF_001458135.2 Marmota marmota marmota
AGCCAATCCCTAAAAAACAAATGCCAAATGTCTTCTTTGATATAAGGAGAGTAACTAAGAACAGAGTAGGGTTGAAGAGCATGAGAAGAAGATTAACCTTAAACAGGGATGAGAGGTGGGAGGGAAAGGGGAGAGAAGGGAAATTGCATGGAAATGGAAGGAGACCCTCAGGGTTATACAAAATTACATACAAGAGGAAGTGACGGGAAAGGGAAAAATAATACAAGGGGGAGAAATGAATGACAGTAGAGGGGGTAGAGAGAGAAGAGGGGAGGGGAGGGGAGGGAAGGGGGGATAGTAGAGAATAGGAAAGGCAGCAGAATACAACAGACACTAGTATGGCAATATGTAAATCAATGGATGTGTAACTGATGTGATTCTGCAATCTGTATAGGGGGTAAAAATGGGAGTTCATAACCCACTTGAATCAAAGTGTGAAATATGATATATCAAGAACTATGTAATGTTTTGAATAACCAACAATAAAAATTAAAAAAAAGATTGCATGCAAAGTGATTACACAAAAGAAAGAAATTAAAGGGATACAAATAGGAAAAGAGGAGCTCAAACTATCCCTATTAGCTGATGACATGATCCTATATTTAGAAGTCCCACAAAACACCAGAAAACTTCTAGAATTCATAAATGAATTCAGCAAAGTAGCAGGATATAAAAATAACACTCATAAGTAAATTGCATTTCGCTATATCAATGATGAATCAATTCAAAGAGAATTTAGAAAGACTATCCCATTCTCCATAGCCTCAAAAAACTTCTGGGGAATTAGTTGCATTTTTAAATCTGAATTACTATCATTTTATTTCAGGCCCTGCATAGAACTATTTGCAAATTCCAGAGATTGTAAACAGAGTCTGGTCCATATATGAAATATTGACAATCTCTTTTCTCCATTTAGTAAAGTGTGATAGAAGAAGCCATTCTCAGATCTTCTGACTGGGAGCTTTCACTGGAGAAAACACAAATTATTGTGACCACAGTGAGACGGTGTATGTAGAAAGAGGTATGTTGATCTGCACAGAACAGCTGTAGGTCTCGGAGACAAGATGGTTCCATTGCAGGTGATTGGGAAAAGCACATATGGCTCTGTTAAAATGTATCATTTATCTAGATGCCATGGTTAACGCTTGTAATCTCAGTGACTTGGGAGGCTGAGGCATGAGGCCACATAATGATGAAATATTATTAGTAATATTTATCATCATGGATGGGGTGGCAGTGGGAAAACACTTTATTTAGTACACTGACAACCATGTAGTAAATGTTTTTGTGTTTGCAAGCTATATATTGTCAGTTACAACACCTAATTTCTACAGGTGAGACATGAAAGCAGTCACTGACAAATCTTAAATAAATGGACATGGATGTATTTCAATAAAAATAAAATTTTTTACTGGCTCTTTTTAGTTATACATGAGAATAGAAATCATTTTGACATAAGTATAAAAGCATGCAAATAAAATTTGTTTTAATTTAGACTCCATTATTTCCTCATTATTTCCTCCATTATTTCCCCTCTCCCTTGCATCCTCCCAAGCCCTGTTCCCTTCTCTGTACTCTACTAATATTTCTGTTATTGAATTATATTTTTTTCTAAAAAACATTAGTGTTGTGATTGCATAAGATGGTGAGATTAGCTGTGCTGAATCCATGCCAGATTTTTATATATTTCTTCATGTATTTCTTGAACATCTTTCATATATTTATTGGTCATTATACTCATTTTTAGAAACATTCTTTTGCCAATATATTGATTGCATTATTTTTTTCATGTTGAGAATTTGGAGTTTTTTTTAATTTACTGGAAATTAATTTCCTATCTGAGGAGCAGGTGGCAAAGATTTTTACCCATTCTGTAGGCTCCCTCTTCATGCTCTTGATATTTCCTTTGTTTTGAAGATTTTTATTTATTTATTTATTTATTTATTTATTTATTTATTTATTTTTGTAAATTGATGCAATCTCATTTATTGATCTTTGCTTTTACTTCTTGTGCTTCAGGAATCTTGTTAAGATAGTGAGTTCCTGAGCCAACATATTGGAGTGTTCATCTCACATTGTCTTCTCACAAGTGTCCTACCACCATTTACAATTACAGAAACTCAAATTAAAATTATG
>NW_026006739.1:0-4633 GCF_001458135.2 Marmota marmota marmota
TAGGAAAGGCAGCAGAACACAACAGACACTAGTATGGCAATATGTAAATCAATGGATGTGTAACTGATGTGATTCTGCAATCTGTATATGGGGTAAAAATGGGAGCTCATAACCCACTTGAATCAAAGTGTGAAATATGATATATCAAGAACTATGTAATGTTTTGAACAGCCAACAATAAAAAATTTACAAAAAAAAATTAAAAATAAATGCTAAGTTCATAAACTTTGCTCCAGCATGTGCCTTGTTCTTTTAAATGAACTCTATTTTTTTTTTTTCTCTTGCTCAAATAGAAGATCCATCCTCTAGGGACCGGCTTTCATTTATTTGGATGAAGCTATTTCAATTCACCTTTCTCCAGTGCTCCTTTCCTTTCTCCAAATCTCCCTTCCAATTGGTTGTTTTCCTCTCCTTTATATGAACAAAATTCTTCATATATCGTTCTTATAGCAGTTTCATATTGAATGTTATATTTTTGCTATGTTTTTCTTTCTTACAACCCCATGAGCTCTTAGGAGGCTCAAAGAGGTTATGATTTATTCACTTTTGTAGCTTAGCAGGAGGCAAACATATTGTAGTAGACACATACAGAATTTCCACTAATATTTTCTTGATCACCCCTCTGCGTTTAGCTTCACTGGGGAGCAGATGTCTCTGTAGGCTTCTGCTCACTGTAGTCAACAGCCTCTAGCCTCTCTTTCGTCCTGGATTCCTCTGAATTTAAGACACTGGACAGGGAGTGGGAAAGGAAATGGAGAATGCTTCCTTAGCCTTGAGAGCATATGGAGCTTAGAAGAATGGAAGAAGAACCATAGGTTGTCTTTCCACCTATGGTAAAGTGGAGTTTTCAGATAATTGCTTCTTTCAGATAATTTCTCCTTCAGGGAGAAAATTCTAGGGAACAGGCTTGTGCATCTCTAAGAGTCCCAGAAGGATCAAGGCCCGGTGTCCACAGTGATGTCCTTAATAATGCACTCTCACATTCATTGATTTCCCTCCATTTTATTTCCTTCTTTCTCTCTGCCCTCACTTCTGTTCCTTGGGATCACATCCCAAAGACATTACTTGTACCCAATTCTTTGCCTTAGATTCTGCTTTTGAGGGAACTAAGTTAAAACATATATAGCACATACAAATATTTTTAGAATGAAATAAGAAATGATGAGTAAACCAATGAGGTAGTGAATGAAGGGGTAAATGGTTATTTATGTTCATAGTCAAAGGAATTCTGCTCCTTTTTTGTTTACCCTAATGCAGAGAATGCATGCTGGAAATCCGTAACCTGTTTGATGGCTTTACTAGAGAAGTCAGGCTGCCTGTTTCTCTCCTGCCTCTGCCTCAGAGAGGCCAGTGTAGGCCTCTACATGAACTTCCTGTTGCTCACAGTTCCTAAACTTGAAGTAGTTTGTTTCATATTAAAGATGTGAGAATTGAAGCCCCAGGGTATGACCAAATTAGCCTCAGGCCAACAATAGCAGACCCAAGTGAGTATTTTTTTTCACAGCTTGATTAGAAGAACTGGCATCTGAGAAGTGGAGGATTATTACATCTGATTTCCAGGAGAGCAGCTGGGGCATTATTTTCCAGCAGGCTCACCACAGAGAAGTGCCCAGGTTGACAGCACAGTTCTTCACTTCAACCCAGATTTGGCCTCCCGGCCTGAGTACCTTTCCAATGCTGGAGCCCTTAGCTCCCCAGCAGCCTCCAGATGTAGACGGGAGGGAGTTGCCTGAACTGCTTTTCGTCCTTTGACCGATTCCTTCACCTGGAGTGATTCTGCTGCCTCTTTGAAATTTGCCTCTAAATTTAGATTTTCTTAATTTTACTTAGTTTCAAAAGTGCCTAAGGACCTCTTGGGTTTGTGTGAGAATCAAGAAGGAAGGTTTATACATGACAGGAAAGGGGCAGCTTTTTCGTAAATGCTTACTTCTACAGGCCTCTTGAAAACTGGTATCAGAATAATGCAGGGGGCTGGTTAAAATATATAGATCCTGGGGACCTACACTAGAACTACCCAATCAGAACCCCTAGCAGTTGTGGCCTGGGAGCCTGCATTTCCAGTTCTTTAAGAGATTTTGATGTCCACTCAGATTTGAAAAACACTTTAATTTGTTCCTTCTATAATGATTTATCCTCTTTTTTCAACACGATGGTGAACAAGATTCATTCCAATATCTATTTCTGTACAGCTTTTGAGCGAAACCAGAACTAAAGCAGATTTGCTATGCAGTTTTTCTCATTAAATACAAGGTCAAAGAGGTAATTACTCATTTACTTACCATAGTAGGTGACTACAGAGATATTCCCATTCATGACATATTCTGTTGCAGCTGGTTGGTTATTTTCCTCTTCCTCTCCCAGGAGGGAAAGTCTTCTGACCTGGGTAGCAAAGGCCAACCTCTGCATTCTGTTTCAAGCCAAGGGTAAGGAGGCAGCTCTGAGTTATCAGTAATTCTTTACCTTTTTACTCATTAGAATCACCTGGAGAGCTCAAAAAACACCAACACTCAGGCCTAATTCTTTAGAAATTCTGATACCTGTCTATTTAGAAAGTTCTCTATGTGAGCTTCTAACAAGATAACCACCATGTAGCAGTAAGGGCTTGGGCTTACGCATGGATTTCAGGTCAGGATTTTCATTGGTGGAAAAGATGGGGATGAGTATGTCAGGTTGAAGTAACCATAAACAATTAAATTGAGGCATGAACATATGGAGGGATCTAGAAGGTAAATATATTCAAATTTGGTCAGATTTCACCTCCAGAAAATGTATATGGATACATGTACCAGATATTCAGTTTCTCAAGGAAGACCTTTATGAAGATATGATGTTAGCATTTATGAGGTGACATTTGAAACTTACTTCTAAACTTTGGCAAAATATCAGGAAATATGTAATTTACTAAATTACTTGACAATAAATTCCTTCCACTTTTGCTATCAAGAAAAATCTGTATCTCCTTCTGTAATTTTCATGCTTCCTTTAACTAGACAAAGACAATTTTATTTTAGACCTTTGCTACTAACAAACTCAATATTAATTTTTGTGCTTGATTACAGAAACTCAAACCAGTCTTCAGGTAAAATTTTCTCTGTTCTTCATATTATTTTCTTCTTTTGAATTTCCCTTCCCTTTCCTTACTTTTCTTTTCCTGACACTATTTTTCTTAGGCTGACCTCAAATTCCTGGGCTCAAGTGATTCTCCTGCCTCAACTTGTAGTAGTCGGAACTACAGGCGCATGCCACTGTACCCAGCTTGATATTTATTTTTTTAATCTGTATCTTGATAAACCTGTTTAATATGGATCTTAACATAATAATATATCTAATTCTTGTTGGAAATAGACAAACATAACTCTAATATCCATTTGCAGTTTACACATGCATGCATCTATTCAGAACTAAGCTGTGAAGGATTATATGACATGACTTCTGCCCACTATCTGGCCTCATTTTCTGCCAGTTGCATTATTATGTACTACATTTTGTTACCTAATACATCAACCTTGATCTTATTGCCTTTTTTTGCTTGAATTTTCTCTTCAACCTGACTAGTGTTTTGTTAATATTTTTTCCTATGGCTCATGGGGTGCATAGGAAACGGTAATATTTGTGTAATGTACTGGGATGAAGAGAGAAAACTACTAACCACTAGAGGCTACTGGTCAGGGTATTGGCTGCTCCGTCTTTGCCGTGCTGACTCAAAGTTTGAAATTTTTATTACGTTATACTTAGAAAAAGTAGTCAGAATTCAATACACAAGGAATATTGATGGGAAAACTGAGTTTCTGTGTCAGGATGTTCCCTACCCTTTAGACTTCCCTAGTCTGGTTGGGGAATATGCTTTCAATAAATAAGTTAAGGCAAGAACACTGTCTTTCCATCTTTATAGTCCTATATTATCTGGCTATATTAGATATATACAATAAGTGTTTGTTGAATAAACAAAAAGAAGAGGAAAGAAGGAATTGATTATTGGACATAAACTTCAACTTCTTTGATGTGTTTCAGTCCTTTGGGTATTTTAAATTAGAGCAGAGCAATTCAGTTTGAAACCTGGATAATAATGTCAGGTGTGTATTGATTCATTAGGCTAAAATGCATCAGGCTAACAAGAAGCATCTGTTGGGTGTTCTGGGGCAAATCGCTGTGAGAAGCATTAGTTGTTTTTTTTTTTTCTGCAAATTGAAGAAATTTGGATTAAAAAGGTGCTGCAGTCTTTACTATTTTGAAATGTCTGCCATATGATTTGCTTTATAAATAGAAAGAAAATTAGAAAAGGGACATTGAAGAAGTTGTCAAGCAGATAACCCAGGAAATAGCCAGAATCCTCCGAAGAGACCAGGGACCAGTTTTTAATACATGATGATTAAAAATGATCCAGGTATTGCGTGTGGTAGTATTTGTCTGTAATCTCAGCAACTTCAGAGGTTGAAGTGGGAGAATCATGAGTTTGAGGCCAGCCTCAGCAACTTAGAAAGACCCTGTCTCAAAATAAAGAAAAACATAAAAAGTTCAGAGATGTTGCTTTGTGGTAGAGTAGCTCTGAGTTCAATCTCCAGTATGATATATATATATATAGAGAGAGAGTACAATATATATTGTACTTTCTCTCTCTCTCTCTCTCTCTCTC
>NW_026006740.1:0-4631 GCF_001458135.2 Marmota marmota marmota
ACGCCTAAAAGTCAGTTTTCCGATGACGGGTAAGAACCATATGTTGAATTGGACAAACCTAACAGGTACGGTCCCTAGCCAGATTGCTTGTTACTTAAACAGAAGGGGGGAGATGCTAAGAGCCAAGTATATGATGCATGGCATTTTTGGTCGAAAGGTGACACCAGCTAGCCATTGAGATGATATGATTATGTTAAGATTTGCATTCATATGGATATTGGACTCCTGCTGTTCACCTAGGCCGGCTACGGGACTCCTGGAGAGTTCCCATTGGTTGGGGAAGTACAGTAGGAGGGAGTTCCGGTGGAGGAGCTCTCTCTGTGGTCCAGGAGGAGGCCGCGTGGGTGGATCAAAAATCTTCCCAGGCGTGTACCGGACATTGGCGGCAGTTTCAAAAAATAAAGTTTGTTCCCTGCTTGAGTGGCTCGTGATTTTGTGCCCAGCCAGACTGCGGCACTTTAGCACTACCTATCAAGAGATAGAGTTCATAAATAGTAGTCTGTTACCAGTACTTAATTTGAAATCACATTATGTAGCAAAATTCTGTATTTAAGCTTAAATCATGTTATTGTATAGTCTTAATATCTGGTTCTTTCCATGGATTTCCAAAGTAGAAATTGCTAAGATATTTTGAAGGCAGCTAATATTCCTCCACTCATCTCTTCCTACTACTCAGTTCAATAGGACACACATTGCCTTTCTCCCCTTGTGCTTATATTGTTTGCTGATGCTCTAGGAGAGTCCTGGGACATACCAGAGCATCTCCAGCCAAACTGAGTAGATATTTGTCCATATGGATATTAAAAGTTTTCTAAGTCTTTATAATAGGGCATATAAATATAAATATAATAATTTATATTTATACTTCTATTTTGAAAACTGTACACCTCATACTGTACAAATTATAGCATTTTTGACATGGGGATCACTTCAACTAGTGTACTTCAAGGTGCCTTAGCTACTTTAGTAGTTATGTTTTAAGTCCTCAAAAATTTATTAAGTTATATTGCACATGAAAGGAATTTCTTCTAATAAATATGTTTTGGTTACTGAATGGATAGAGAATTTGAGAGAAGGTCTGAGTCAGTTTTCTATGATAATATACGTGTATGTGTTCTCCTTATTTTTTTTCAGATGCTACATATTCCTTAGATTAAACTAAGACCTGCTCTTTGCAAATGAGGCTGAGGGATTTAGCAGATAGCCTGTGGTGCCATTCAGAAATATGTAAAATGCAGTTGGCATGTGAATTATAGAAAAATGGACCAATTGACTAAGACTAAATAGTGCACTATTTATTATTATATTATTAACAATAGAAAATGAAGAAAAACAAATTGATTAATACCAAATCATGATGTTTCATGACATGTGTAAAACACATATTAAAGTCACTCAAATACTTAAAAATATATAAAACTGTGTAATCCCCAAATTAGAAAAATCATTTACTAAAAATTTATAAACAATAGCAATAAGTATACATTATTTAGTATTATAATCAAAGGCTTACATTTTTTTTGTATCTTGCTATGCACCAAGAAAATATACTTGCTTAGATTTCTTTACCCTGTAGCATTAAGGAAAATCTGAAATAATCCATCTGCAATGAAAATATCAAGTTTTGCTTTCCTATGTGTTCTACTATTACCATGAACTTTACCAAAGTCCTTTCAAGGAATATCAACTTATCTGCATTCAGGGTGGTGATAAACACTAGGCAAAGTGATCATGTAAGGTAGGTATTGAAAACTGACCTGAATTTAATAAGATCTATTTGACTTGATCATTTGCATTCTTCATCTGATCATATTTGGGGGGGTAAAGAATAAAAGGTTCTTTCCAACTAAATTTTATCAGGGTTTATCCTTGATGATCTTATTGACTTGATTATACTGATGGAATACAAGGTGCATATAAATGATGATTAGTTTTCATGCTGCTTCTCTTTTAGAGATGAGTTTTGCTTGCAAACATTTGAACTCTAATTTAACTGAGCCCCATAATGTGATATTTGCTTAAAACTAAGAATAAAAATTTAGAGGATAGAGACATACTTATAAGTAACTTACCATATAATGAAGAACAGAAAAAGAAGATGAGGAGGATGCAGGGTAGAAGGAAGGAGAAGGATGGGTGAAAAATAGGGACGAGGAGCACAATGAAAAAGAAAATGGAGAGTTGTATAAAAATAATGTAGGTCAGTGGTAGAGTGCTTGCCTGGCATGTGCAAGGCCCTAGGTTTCATCCCCAGTGCTGAAAAAAAATAAAGATAAAGGAGAATAGAGTTCTTTTATTTCTTAAGTGTGCTGAGAAGAGTTGAACAGACAAAATATATTGTGGTTTTATTTTATGTTTACTTTTAAAAATACTTTTAACATAATTGTAAAATAATACTTTAATAAATGGGTTACTGAAAACTTTTCAGATTATTTTAGATTGTGCTATAGAAAATACTCTAAGAGAGCAGAAATTTATGCCTTTATTTTAATTTGGAAAAACCTGTCTTTATGTGTAATTTCTATTTTTCCCTACACAGTATTCACAAAATAAAAATTCCTTCAGTAATTTTCTTGATGACAACACATAGTATATATTAACATAAAAGAAGTTTTTTCGCTTTTAATTTTTATCTTTATTACCATGCATTATATTTTCCCAACTTTTTATGAGTCAATCCGTGAAGTTATTATTTTTATCACTTCACTAAAATTGCTTAAGGAGTGTCAACATAAAAAAATCCAAGGAAGTAAATATTAACATAATATAATATTGCATGCAAAATAGGTGATGAATACAATGAGATCATACATAAAATATTGTGTTGGATTTCTTCTTTGTATCTGATATTTGGTAAAATTAGTTATTGTTAGTGGATGTGGTGTCTTCCAAAAGCTCATGTATGAGACAATGTAAGAAGGTTCAGAGAAGCAATGAATGGACTAGGAAAGCCTTAACCCAATAGTCGAATTAATCACCTGATGGGATTAACTGAAGGCAGGTGGGGTGAAGCTGGAGGAGGTGGGGCACTGGAAGCTTGGCTTTGGGGTATATATTTGTATTTGGTAACTGGAGATTTCTCTTTCTGCTCTCTGATCATCATGTGAGCTGCTACCCTTTGCATTGCTCTGCCTTCATGATGTTCTTCCTCACCTTGAACCCTGAGGGGTGGAGCCAGTCACTTAGGAGAACTCTGAAACCATGCATGAACCCCTAAGTAAACCTTTATTCCTCTGCAGTTGTTCTGGTTGGATCCTTCAGTTGCTACAGTGAAAAGGCTGAATAAAACAACTATGAAAATAAGACAAATGTTATTTTGCATTGTACTAATACTATAAGGTAATTTCCAAACACTTTAAAATTTATGTGATTCTACATCATGTACAATCAGAAAAATAAGAAATTATATGCTATCTATGTATGATATATCAAAGTGCATAAATGCATTCAACTTTCATTTATAACTAATTAAAACAAATCTTAAAAATTAGTAAAAAATGTAAAATAAAAAATTTTATCAGCTAAATCTCTTTCATGTGTTAGAGTAGATGCATAGAGAATTTGGATCAGTCCACTAATTAGCTTGAAATATTTATACAGGTCAGGTAATATCTTACCATCTTCATTCATGTAACACTGATAATTCATTCATTTTTCTTTAAGGGAATATAGAATATTTATTTGTTTATTTTATTTAACTATAGAGGCAAATTTTAAAGAAAATAATAAGAGACTTATTTTTCCTGATCAATGTAAGATCACTTTATTTATTTTGTTCTTTTTTTTGTTGTTGTACTGGGGAATGAACGCAGGGGGGCACTCTATCGCTGAGCATGCACACCTCCCCACAACTATTTGTTTATTTATTTATTTATGGCACAATCTTGATCATTTTTACAGGTTGCTGGCCTCAAAGATGTAATACTCCTGTCTCATCCTCCCAGTTTGCTGGGAGTTAGGGCATTTACCACTGCTCCCAGCTTTCCTTTTTTAGAATATCTACTATTAAAAAACAAACAAACAAACAAACAAACAAACAAAGAAACAAACAAAAAACACTTTAAAATTGTAAGTACCTTATCCTATCTTAGCCTATCTTTGAAATTAATGAGAATTTTTTGAAAACTAGATTGGCCTTCTGTCCTCTGTAAGACCAGCATATCTTTCTCAAGGATTTAGGGGCCCTCTCTTTCAGGTATAATTCTCAAGCAAGATTGATCTCTTAATCTTTCATTTTAGGTGTCTAATTTTTGTGGAGACCTTGCTCTATGTTGCCAAAGTACCACCTGTCACACTGATAGGGGAAGTTTGTTTTTCCTCCAGATAAAGTCTATTAGTTAACACAGAAGATCAGTTCAAACATCAGGTAAAGTTAGATTGAACTGTAGGTGAGAAATGGTGCTCTCAATTTCTGATTTGAAGAACATTGTTTATCTTGAAGTATGAATACAGTGGGTTGTATCTGCTTGGTATATTGCCTGTGATGCATTCACAGACCAGTTTAAATAAAATTGTTTTATTTTTTCACTACCTTTACAGAAACTATTACTGAGTTGGAAAATTTTTCTATTATTCTATTTCTCCAAGAGTATCTAGGAGACTCTATGTGTGTCTGTTTGTATAATATATAT
>NW_026006741.1:0-4631 GCF_001458135.2 Marmota marmota marmota
CTTACTGGCCATGCATTATGTTCCAGGTGCTGTTCCAGGCGCAGGGGGATATGCTAACAATCACACAGGCAAAGCTCCCTGCACTCATGGAGGTGATATTGTCCAGCAGGGCTCAGCAAACTTTACCTCTAACAACCAGATAGTAAATATGTTTGGCCATGGGGGCCATAAGGTCTCCATCAAAAGGATTTAACTGCCTTCCCAGTAGAAAAGCATCCACAAATGGGTGTGGCTGTGTGCCAATAAAACTTTATTTACGGACACTGATCTTTGAATTCCATTTCATGCATCCTGAAATAAAAGTGTTCTCCCCTGCGCAACCATTTAAAAATGTGCAGATGTATAAAACGTGAGGGAGGGCGAAATAAATACAGGTGATGCCAATAATAAAAAAGGGAAACATACACAACACTTATACGTGCCAGGTATTGTTCTAGTGCTTATGTAAATTAACTCATTTAATCCTTAGAATAACTCTGGGAGAGGTGTAACCATTATTGGCTCCACTTTACTGAGAAGGAAAGAGGGAATGCAGAAATTTACATGGAGTGATACTACCAGAAAACTGTGTGGCCAGGATGCCGACCCAAAACCCCAATGTGCATGGTTTTATACCTTATTCCTATCCTGCTCGTAAAAACCCAATGAAGTGATCAATTTGTTAGCACCTTTGTTGAGCAGACAGTCCTAGGCATCAGATCTATAGTACAGGAAGGAAACTCCAAATAACCTTATCAGACAGGTGTCCTCTCCTTCAGTGTAAAGCAGTTAACGGTGGGTGAGGACACCCACTCGTAGGGTCACCCTACTCCCCTTGCTCTCAATTTCCTTGCTTTGCCCCAATCACCCTCCCCTACTGCATCCCCTAGCTCCTCAGCATTCCACATTCTACCGCTTTTCAACTTGAATTCCACTACCAGAATGATGTTGGCATCATTTTAACACGCCCAGATATTCGAAGAGGAAAGATTCAAAGTTAAACAGCGCCTGGAGAGACAGAGACCTGGGGAGGTTTGAAGTCTGGGGGGCGGGGGGATGAGGACAAACCTTGGAAAATAAAATCTCTTAACCAGGCATCTGTCCCCACCCCCACTCTGCCCCCCACCCCCAGCAAGCCTTGGCCTCCTGGTCTCTAAGGAAGGGGCAAGCAGGTGAAAGTTCCCACTCTGGGAACTTGGGGGAAATGCTTCTGGCATTAAACAAAGCCTCTTTATATTTAAACAGCCAGCCCAGGATTTTCAGAAAAGTTTCCCCAAGAGTCCCTGAGTGTGTGTGCACAAACAATTACACACCGGTGTAGGCACACAATGGGATGCACAAATAGCAAGTGTGCGCATTCACGCACCCCCTAGAGGGACCCAGTGCAGCCACGACTCCCCGCAACCCCCTGTTCAGTGGAGTGCAAACTCGCTTGCACACCCCATGCAGGCGAGAGTGGGAGGGCAGTGTAGGTTCCAGCAAGAATTCCAGAGCCACAGGGGGCAGAGGGGCAGAAAGCCAGGCTGCGGGGTGGGGAGGCGGGGTGGGGAGCCCCGGAGCTGGGGGCACAGGGCGGGGGGCCAGTGGTGGGGAGTTCCTGGCCCCCAACTGAGGAGCCACCCTGCTGGCAGAGTGGGGGAGGACTGTCCTGGAGCCGGGAGCCGAGGGGGATCACCTGGGACTGGGGCACCCCTTAGGGGGCGGGGTAGGGCTGAGCGGGGTAAGGGACCTGGCAGTGTCGTGAGAGGTCCGGGTGCAACCTGGCAGGCAGGAGGTGGCAACTGCGGCCCAGGGGTTTCCCAGAGCGAGGAGCCAGGAGACTCTCCCAGGAGGCTCCTCTGAGGACCAGGAGGACAATGGTTTGCATGATGGGTCAGACGCCCCCTGCCGCAGACCCCTGGGTTCCTTTCCTCTGGAAGTCTGGGGACACACTGGGCAGGTTCTGTTGGTCCTTCAAGGGCTCGAAAGCTGGGGCACAAGAACCCGTCACTGGCCAATATATTTTTTTGTTTGTTTCTTTTTGTAGCACTTGGGATTGAACCCAAGGGCACTTTACCACTGAAATACACCCAGTCCTTTTTGTTTTGAGGCAGATCTTAAAGTGCTGAGGCTGGCCTTGATCCCCCTACCTCAGCCTCCAGAGTCACTGGGATTACATGCATGCTCACTACAGGCCTGGATATGTGTAATTTTTGCTTTTATTTATTTATTTCTTTGTTTTGGTGGGAAGGGTGGTACTGGGATTGAATCCAGAGCCTCTTGCTTGCCTGGCAAATCCTCTACCACAGAGGTAAATCCACAGGCCCTTTTCTTATTTTGTTTTTTGTTTGTTTATTTGTTTTTGCTTTTGATACAAGGTATTGATTCCAAGAGATCTTCACCACTGAGCCAAATCTCCAGCTTTAAAAAAAAATAAATTATGAGGCTGGTTTTGAACTTGTGATCCTTCTGCCTCAGCCTCCAGATAGAAGCTTTGAGTTGGTTGAGTCAGTCAACCCCCACCCCTCCCCAACCCCACAAATAAGTCTGCAATGAAATTTTGGCATTCACATTGAACAACCAGCCCTGGCCAAAGCATTGTTAAAGAAGTAGGTGATACTGAGGCCCAGAACAGAGAACATCAAACTGTGAAACTCGCCAACTGCACAGCTGACCAGAGGCAGAAATGGAACCCAGATTCATGTCTCCCCACCCTCATCCCTGTGGAACATTATACCGACTCAGTCCTGAAAGCAAATGGGCTTGTTTTCCAAGGCCAGATTCAAGTTACTAAGTAAAAAGTAGCTGTCGATAGCTTTCCCCCTTCATTCATTGAACACATTTTCTGTTCCAAAGCTTTACCTGAGAGTCCTTCCTGCATTGCCCACAGCCTTCTAGTCATATTGTGAAGACAAGGCTCAGTGATATATATATGGAACTTACCTCTTGGGTCCACAGCACAGCCAGGATTCAGCCCTGCATCTGGTACCTCATGTTCATGTCCTGCTTCTAGCCATTAAATCAGAACTTTGGGGGTACTAGGGAGTCAATTTTTTTTAAATCCTCAGAAATTTCCAATGAGTTGCGCTGATGAAAACCACAGCACTATATGTCAGACTTTCCAGTCCCAAGTTAGCAAGCCGGGGTTTCTGGGCCCAGTCTGCCCCCTGGAGTGTCTCCTTTGATCTCCAGAGGTATTGTGTACAATTTTGAATTCATTACTAGCAACTAAAAATCTAAATTTTATACCAAAATCTGAATTTCTAACTTTTTCAAAAGAGAATCAGACAAAACCAATTCCTGACTCATTTCCTTTCATTGCATGGATAAAATGAGCAACAGCAGAGAAGGGCAAGGTTTTGTTCAGACACCCACAGCTCAGGTTGAGGGACAGAACTGGTGCTTGGGGGAAACCAGGACTCCTAGCTTTCTGACCTGACCCCAGACAACTGCATGGAATCATTTTAAGATGGAGCTTTTCAGGCAAGCAGGAGTGGTACCTTGGCATGTCAGCTTGAGGTAGGATAGAAGAGATACAAAAAAAAAAAAGGTAAAAATGAGACAAGAGAAAGGAAAAAAGACACTTTTTCCTTTCATCTGAAAGCACCATCATAAAGTTCCTTATACTTTCACTCTCCAAGCCAGTTTTTCTCCTAGACCTGGCACTCCCAAATCATCACCCACAATCTTCAAGTCACAGGAAACTCACCACTTTAGAAAACTGCCCTGTGCACTCTTAATTAGCCCACTAATACATGCATTTTTAAAATTGGTTGAGAAAGGGAGATAGTAAACCTATAACATAGGGTACTTTCCCAATCTTATCTATTGATCAGATAATGGAGAAGATGTCAATCTAAGGATCCCTGGAACTCCCAGAACTCCATAAGCCATCTGTGATCACCAGACTGATGTCATCTCCACATACCTGCCCAGGCCCACACTCACCAAGTTTCCTTTAAAAGAAGAGCCCAAACCACAGAAGTGCTCTCACTCTTGATATAGCCTGTATTCCTGCCCACTCCACCCCTTTTTTTGTACCAGGGATTAAACCCAAGGAGCACTGAACCACTCACTACATCCCCAGCCCCTATTTTTATTGTTTTTATTTTGAGATAGGTTCTTGCTAAGTTGTTGAGGCTGGCCTTGAACTCATGATCCTCCTGCCTGAGTCTCCCTAGTTGCTGGGATTATGGGTGGGCACCATGACACCTGGTTCGAATTCTCTCTTGAATGTGTACTCCTTGCTTTCCTAAATAAATCTGTGTACCTCAATATCTGACACAGGCTAGAATTCTTTACTGTCACATACATTAAGGACCCCATTGTCCTGAATTGAGGTCCTCCTCTCTGGGACCTCATCAGACCCCCTCCAGTGACAAGACCTATCCGAAGCCAACCCCTTGGCTTCTACAGTCCTGTGCTCTTTCCTGCTCCACAGTCTTGTGGGAGACCCAGGAGGCTCCAGCAGGTGTGAGCCTCCATAGATGCTTTCAACAGCCCAGTACTCACAGGTGGGCATGTTAGGCTAGCTGGGGCACTGTCAGGGGCAGGGTGGAATCCAATGAAGAAGGAGCTATCCTGAGGTGGGAGTGAGGCAGATCTCCAGGAATCAGATCCCCAAGTGAAGGCAGATGGACTGATTCACATTCTCAGCCCCTTGGAATGAAAGA
>NW_026006742.1:0-4631 GCF_001458135.2 Marmota marmota marmota
TACCAAAAAAAAAAAAAAAAATCTTACTCCTGATTCCCTCCAAGACCATCCCAGACCAATTAAATCAGACTCTCTGGTGTAGGAACCAAGCAGTGTTCCCCACCCCCACCCCAAGTTTCTGCAACCTAAGAGATAATGTGCAACTAAGATTAAAGAGAACTGGTCTAATTCTAAATAGGCAGCTTGTTAAAAAGAGGGAATATGAGTGATTTTATCCTTGACACATTCTTGGTTGAGAATGAGGTACTTAAAATGTTGAATGCATATGGCTTAATGTGAATCCTCTCATGATAAGGAATAAATTTTACCTTCCTTTACAAGGAATGACAAAGTCCTAGTCAAGGCCATCATCCACCACTTAGAGTCACACAGAACTAAGCATACACAAGTGCCATTTACAGGTGATTATAAGAAGGAAATAAAGAGCTCTCAGAAAGGAAGGAGTATCTTCCAGTCCCCACAGGGATTTGGACTTCCTCTCCTTTCTACTTCCAAAACCCCATTCAATAGCTCTAATAGTGTCCTTGTGTGCATATGGCTTCTTCTTGACCTGGTAGTGCTTTACACATGGACTGTGCCTTCTCTACCTCATTACCATCGGCATCTGACATACAGGAGAAGCTTAATAAATGTTTGTTGATTGGATAAAAAGACAAAATGTCAGGAATTATTATTTCTATCCTATCTCTTTCAGTTCTCAGACTCTAGAATTTGGGTTAACACTTTTTAATCTTTCCAACATCCCCACATTTTCTCTCCACTTTTATGAATTTTCTCCATACCTTTTATTTTTATGTCATTTGATAAACACCAGGTTGCATGACAAAAGACTGTAAACAATTCTAGAATACATGACAACATTGTCCCCAAGTAGGTGTTAAGAATGTCAAAAGTTACCAAGAGCATTTAGCAGTGTACATGGTAAGCTGTATTGTTTTCAATTTGCTTCAAAGCCTCTGACTTAACAGGTATCAAGTTATTTATGTAGACTCATCTAGACCATCTGGGGGGTAAAAAAATAACTGGGGCAAACCAATTTAACATGTTCAGGAAGATGACCCATAGATCACGTGGTCTGGGCTTCCTCAATTAAAGATAACATTTCTGGAAGCAAATGACTTTGGCAAGGACAAATCCAATGTGTTCTGAGATGACCATGCTCACTCTTCCTTGAAATCATCCATCCTCAAGGATGTCAGCTGAAGTTCAAACACGCCAGTACCCTTGTGGGTTAAACTGATTCCATGGAACTTTAAAGATTAAGACATGGCACCACCCATGTGCCAGGTGGACAATGGATACTTTTACACTAGAGGTCAACTAGCAGTAATTGCCTGCCCAAGAAATGATATGCTTACCCCAGAAAACATCTGCAATCTTTAGTTATATACACAGTGCAATGCTGATTTAAGATACTGGGTATTAGAAAGAGAGGCACCATGATTTATTTTAAAACCATAGCAACTGTAATGAATCATTGCAATGAAGAAAATATGAAATGAATTTTAAGAGATGCTACATGACCTGCCTGTATAAACAGGACATTTTAAAACAAGAATTAAAATGTTTACTGTAGAATATTTTGTGCTTATGCCATTGAAATAATTAATTGAGGTTTCATTTTTTGAAAAGCTTTGGTGAGAGGAAAATTGCATGTGTCTGTTTCACATATTCTGCTTCTATTCCTGTATCCAGTTCCTTTTCTTCCTCTACAAATCTTAATGTAACTGAGTTGGAGTTAAGACCTTAAAACTTGAGATCAAAAAAACAATATCCTATAATCTTTGTTTTGGCTTCTTCTCCACCAAACAATTCAAATTATATTGCTAATGTCATTGCTGATATTGGATAACAGTAAAAGCTTTATTATAGCTTGCATATCAATCCAGAAGAGGAAAGACCTAATGCAGTCATATTTCAGAGGATGTTACCATGGATATCAATCTATGTATCCATCTTTCTGTGGTAACAGCAAGTTTCCGTGATTCTTCATTAAAATCATTAATTTTTATTGGAAGAGTCACTATTATTCGTTGAAATATAATGAGGACTATTCATACCGTAGAACTATCATATGTCTTACTCTGTATTCAGGGAACTGCTTGCTGCATATTATAACATTCTATACCTCACAGGAAGCAAGTGAAAAAAGTCACTAAATTTGTTTTAAGTATCTCACATACACAGAAACATATAAATGCTTGGGAGCACCTTACCCCCTGGAAATTAGGTAGATCTTTAGCAAGTAATTACAGAAAGATTAATATATTTCTTTGCAAGGTGATAACAATAAAAATTGAGACAGAATGAACGGAAAGAGTTGCTAATACCATAGCTCAAATCTGAATAAAACCTCTTGTACCTTCCCAATTCGACAGTTCAGGAGCCTTTTGTTAAAATAAAAATGTAGCAGATCATGGATGAAAAAGGAAGGTTCAATACTGAAAGTTGCTTCTAGCTTGAGGGAGGAAGTGAACAAAACACAGTCATTTATCAGTACCTGTCAGTTCCTCAATGAATTTGTGACCTTACTTGGGGTATCGTGACCTCTCTTAAAATAAGGCTCTAAGAGCCTGCAACCTATACGAAGAAAATCTAGTAACAGTCTTAGTTAGCCACAGTGTATTACATTTTCTTTTAACCACTAACTTGAGTGTAAATTAAAAGGGACATGGTCTTGGTTGTCCTGCAGTATAAGTCCCCCACCCCAATATTTTATTATGAAAATTCTCAAAACTACAGAAACTATGAAACAATAATATAGTGAATATCCTATGTGGGAATCTTTTTTTACAGCATGTGAAAAGTCTTTCTATATCTTTGATGTAACCAATATCATTGAAATAGAAAATTTTATGTCCACATATATAGCTTATTAAATCTGAAAATTATGCAAATAAATAATTACGAGAAGATGAAGATCAGTTAGTTAGTAAAATGTATCTTAATGTTGAATATATCCATATGATGACTAGTAGAATTACTCAAATATATAAATATTAAATACAACACCCCCCCTTTTATTTTCCCTATTGGGGATTGGACTCAGGGGTGCTTGATCACTTAGCAGCATCTCCAGTCCTTTGACTTATTTTTTTTTATTTTGAAACAGGGTCTCACTAATTGCTGAGACTCTCACTAAATTGCAGAGACTTTCCTCAAACTCATGATCCTCCTGCCTCAGGCTCCCAAGTCACTGGGATTGCAACTATGCACTACCATGCCTGTCTCAAATACAATTTAATATAGCATTCATTTGAAACCAACTATCACTGATATATTGCATGAAAGAAACAATAACATTTTGGGGTCTCATCAAATTGTGATGCATGTGTCAGAAGAGTGTCAATGGATATAGCAATACAATGCTGCTTTATTGCAGTGTTTCCACAGTGTGGGAGGGTCTATCACTGGTAGGATTGCTCTCTACACTAAATAATGTAAAACATTAATGGTAGAAGTGCCTGTCAGCCCTTCTGACTTCTCAAGGAGAAAGCATCAGTTACATAGGAGTATGTCTAAAGGCATCTCTGCCCATCTGAATGTCCATTTTTATAACTCACCCTTCAATACAAACATAACCTAGCTGGAATTAATAGCATTGATATTCAATAACATTGATATTCTTTTTCTTGAGTACCTTCTTTTTAAGGTTGTTGAATATTGCTTTTACCACAAATTTAAGTTAAAGAGTGAATTTATTTGAAGAAAAATTAAGCAAATAATGATATAGGTATAGTACAGATAATTATGGGCAGAAATTATAAAGATAGTCATTAAAGGCCTAAAATAGGGGAAATATTATTTTAATAGTTGCTACTGAACAAAATTTTGAAAAAGATACTGACAAGATATTTCAAATGAGGAAGTCCATCAAAATATATAGTTTGCACCTTTCTCTATTTATTAAAGATGCTGCCCTTGCCTAGAATTTAGATACATCCCCACAGATTGTGCTCATGATTGAAAACTCTAAAGGTGACCAAAGGTTCTGTTTTCTTGAGAACTCTCAATCTTTTGAAAGCACTGTTTTTATTGATCAAGGGGGGGATGGAGGAAAATACTTTAATTCATTCCTAATTTCAGTTCAGTTTGTAATTTGAAAATCTTGATTTATAATATAATAAGCTGTCTTGACTAGGTGATGTCTTAGTCCTGAAAACATAGGTAGGTAAATACAGGTTGTGATTGTTTAAAATATGAAGTGAGTTCTGTATCACCAAAGGTCTTAAATTGTTGGCACTTGACTCCCTGCAGACTATAGGAGTACATTTCTTCATCTATCATCATGGTGCAGTACTCTTTATAACAAATGCAGAATCTAGGATAGGTGACCAGACTCATCATGCTCTGTAATATGAGCCATTTAGAGATAGATTTCTTTAGTGAATGAGGTGAATAAAAGATTAAATTCAGCCATAGGAGTTTTAAATGTTCATTTTGTACCAGCATTTTTATATAGTTCAAAGAAATCATATCCTCTCCCACCTACTCCCTCCCCTTTGTTTTCATGATCTTGTGGAGTGGGACAGGGGAGGTTAACAGAGCAAAGAGTGTACCCAATACCATTTGACAGAAGATAGAGGCCAGCAACTGTTAAATTGTTATTCTCTCTCTCTCTCTCTCTCTCT
>NW_026006743.1:0-4630 GCF_001458135.2 Marmota marmota marmota
AATGCCAAATGTCTTCTTTGATATAAGGAGAGTAACTAAGAACAGAGTATGGTCGAAGAGCATGAGAAGAAGATTAACATTAAATAGGGATGAGAGATGGGAGGGAAAGGGAAAGAGAAGGGAAATTGCATGGAAATGGAAGGAGACCCTCAGAGTTATACAAAAGTAGATACAAGAGGAAGTGAGGGGAAAGGGAAAAATAATACAAGGGGGACAAATGAATGTCGGTAGAGGGGGCAGAGAGAGAAGAGGCGAGGGGAGGGGAGGGGAGGGGGGATAGTAGAGGATAGGAAAGGCAGCAGAACACAGCAGACACTAGTATGGCAATATGTAAATCAATGGATGTGTAACTGATGTGATTCTGCAATTTGTATTTGGGGTAAACATGGGAGCTCATAACCCACTTGAATCAAAGTGTGAAATATGATATATCAAGAATTATGTAATGTTTTGAACAGCCAACAATAAAAAATTAAAAAAAAAAAAAGAGAAAAGAAATAGAGTCTCCCACACATTATCTTCTACATGATCTGGTTTCATAGTTCAGCATTGACCTCCAGGAAGCCTGTGTCTTAGTCTCGATGGGCTAAGAATGCCATACATCAGAAGGCTTGTCAATGAAGAGATTTACTTCTCATTGTTCTATAGGCCAGGAGATCAGGGTAACAGCATGGTTTTCCTGTGTCTTCAAATGGTGAAGAGGGCAAGGGGCTCTGGGGTCTCTTTGATAATGGCACTATAAATTTGAAGGGGCATGCACATTTGGTCTATAGCAGCTATTGCATTCTGGTAAAGAGCAGCTACTCATAGACATATTTGCTAGTTGGTTAAGTTAGCAGAGGAGAGCAGGAAATGTCTGGGCTCTGTTGCCTTTAATGACTGTGACCTGCATCTGGCGATTGTGCCAATGGCTGTCCTGGCTATCTCTTCCCCCTTCTTCTTTATCTTGGTATTCCTCTGCCCACAAATAGGAAAAGCCAAGAGATTATAAAAGTCATAAAGTTCATACAACTCTTGACTAAAAATGCCACTTTTAATATTTTATTCAAATAATAACTTGGAGGAGGAAGGGGAAGGCGCTGGTGATGGGTTGAAGTTCACCCTCTATAGCTCCAGTTTGGCATTTTCTTTTGCCCTTTATCGACACTATTCAAGATTTGCTTAAGAATCCGTTTCACTCATCAGGCATCATCAGAGTTGGTTTTCACCTGCAAAGAAGTGGAAGCAACCACAAAAACCCTCTCTCCCCAGGCAGACAGACCCCGGGAATGAGTTCCCAGATGAACAGGAAGGCTGCTTTCCGCTGCTCAGAGGAGGCTGGGAATGACCCTGCTCTTCTCCTGGAGGAACAAGTCTCATACAATTTAGTACGAGACCCAAATAGTTCTGCATTGCTAGTTCTTTGAAAACTGCATTTTGTGGACTACCATCACAAGCACATGACATGTGGACCTCCAACTAGGCCTCGCACAACTGGGGCTGAAGTTTCAAGGCCTTTGAAATATGCGTTTGAAGAAATCAGCAGAAATTTGTCACACCTCCCATGGTCTGTGTGAATTCACAGGAAATGCGTTTTATGATACCCTGTGGTCACTGAAAATCACTTACCATTAACCTTTCTTACCAATAAATCACTAGAATTGCTGAGGGTAATTTCAGAGACATGTGGGCAGGTAATAAAGTTGGAATGAAATGCAGCACTTTCCCCAGAGGTCTGCACACGGTGCCGGTTTCCCCAGGACTCTCGAGAGCCCTGCTCTTTCAGACCTGAACACTCTGCTACCTGACCTGCAGGAGTGCTATCTGCCGCACTGCACACAGGTGGAGCAAGGCCCTTGCACCAATACCAGCTGTTGATCTTTCTATATGGATCTCAGGTTATCTCATGAAAATGGGGCTTGGGGGACACAGGAACCCAGAGCACCAGTAACTCCTCCAAGAGCCCCAGTGACTCCTCCAAGGGCACCAGTGACTCCTCCAAGGGCACCAGTAATACCTGATGAAGCTGAAATGGAAATCTGGATTTCTCCAGCCCAGTGATATTCCCTTTAGAATCTTTGCATCACTGAAAACTCTTGTTAGATTGCTCTGAGAGCATTGG
Source organism: Marmota marmota marmota (assembly GCF_001458135.2). NCBI lineage: Eukaryota > Metazoa > Chordata > Mammalia > Rodentia > Sciuridae > Marmota > Marmota marmota. The sequence goes on from NW_026006743.1 coordinate 2,102, forward strand.
TAAGATAGATTTACTGGGTCCTTCTGGAACGTTCTATGGATTGTTTCTATAGAACACTGCTGTCTCATTATTGTCAGGAAGGACAACAGAACAGCCCTTCAATTAAACATGCCCTCTCTGGTATTTGCTTTTCTATCTTTAATCCTACATGGATAATAGAGCAAAGTGCTCCTTCTGCTCATCATGGGGGAGCCCCCCAGGAAGATGAGCCCAGAGCTTCCCAGGGCAGGGCAGGGCTGCTCCTCTGAGTTTGTCTCTTCATGGCAAAGCTGGATGGGCCTGCCGTCACGGGCTTCAGCCATCACCAGTGAGTGCAGCTGAGAAGATCCAGAACTAACTTCTAAAGACAGCCCTCACCCTGCCGCTAGGACCCCTTGGCCCACGTCGTGCAGAGGAGGACGGTCTCCCATCCAGGTGCTGTATCCAGGGCTAGACTCGGCTGAAGGGGAAGACACCTTTTCTCTGGCATGTTAGAAGTTTTCACATTTGGTCTACAGCAGCTGTTGAATTCTGGTAAAGAGAATTGAACTTTTATCCAAGACTCCACAGAAGAAAGCAGCATTCAAGACAGTTAGTTAAATGATACACAGATGCAGACCCAGACAGAGCCCCAGCCAAGGCAGGCACAGCAGCCAAGAGCTGGATGACACCATTAGATCCATTTCCCATTCCACCTAAGTGTGAGGCTCACACCCCCACACCATGTCCACACTTGTACAGTCCACACTCATCCCCACACACATTCACCCACACTCATGCACACATTCACCCACACTCATGCACACATTCACCCACACTCATGCACACATTCACACCCCACAGGTACTAACACACATACTCAAACTCACTCATGCCCTATCTACACTCATTAATACACTTACATGCATATTCGCACAGATGCACACCCCCCTTTTATATGCAACCTTGTTTACATGCTCACATCACATATAATACACATGTGCATACTCCCTAATGTATACTCACACCACCACCCCCACTGACTGACACCCGGCCAGCTTGCCATCATGTCTTGAGACCTTCCTAGGAACCAGCCAACCCCCTACAGCACCCACCAGGGGCTCCTGAGGCACTTGTGAAGGGCAGTGGGCCCACCCGTGACAACTGCTAGAATAATCTCTTTTAGTAGAACAACTACAGTTGACAACAAATGATCTGTATGTCAAATTAGCCAGTAGAGAAGATTCTGAATGTTCCAACACAAAGAAACCCGTGAGTGTGTAGTGGTGGATATTCCAGAACCCTGGCCTGCCCACTTACACATTGTTTGCATGTATGCAGCATCACAGTGTTCCCCACCAGTACACATGACTTTTAGGCATCAACTTAAAAATGGTGGCCACGGCTATGTGGCAGCCATGGCTAAATGGCCCACTGTGAGCATTTTATCCAGGACCAATGGCTTCCTCCTCTCTTTCTCCCTGTTTCTCCCTAGCTCAGCTGCACACCAGATCCACACTCATGCATGTGCTTCTTAGAGGTATTAAGCTTTTCAACAGCTGTGCCCTAGATTTTGCTTGGGACACCCCTGGCAGGCATTGGACATTCATAGGTCCCTCACTTGAGCACTGGTGCCCGATCCAAGCTACCACACTCTGGTCTCCTCCTCCCAAGATCCAGACCAACATTTTCATTGATCTTCAATCTATATCATTTACACGTTCATTGAATGAGATGTTTGTGAAACTGAGCTCGGTCTCCTCCCTCCACACTGCCTCCTCCTGGATTTTCTCCCATGAGCAACCGCAGTGCTCTCTCCAGACTTGCCAGGGTGAAGTGGGTTGGTGTCTGGAATGCATCTTCCCACTGCTAGTGACAGCCAGGGGTGCCTCTTTACCATGGACCCAGCTCAAGCACAAGGCCTTACACACAGTAGGTGCTCAATGAATGATTGTTGAAACAGTTCACTTGAGAAGAAGTTGGACACTGGCCACAGCTTTTCAGAGATGATACCAGTGATAGTGAAGTGACCACGCTTAGGAGCAGTGCTTGTCCCCACCCGATGAAAAATGGAAAGCACAGGTCTGCTCTTGGATTCCATTTCCAAGGCTCTGGGCGGGTTTCTCAGATGGCCATGGGTCTCGGGAGTGCTTTCTGTATCAATCAAACAGGATTCGGACAGCAGGAGCACAGCAGGGTCCATCCTGTCAGGCAGCACAAAACGCTGAACTCTTGTTTTGTCGAGCGGTGGAGTTTGCACAGAACGTGCCCACTGCTCCTGGCCTGGCTCACGTCTGGGGAGCTGTTCACGTCCCTGTGGTGCCAACACGATTGCCGGGTGGGCTGCTTTCAAAACCTCCGTCAGCCCAGTGTTTCCTGCTGGGCATTGCAAGAGGTCCACGCTCAGAAACGCTCCAGTTCATCTGAAATGCAAACCGAGGGAAAGGTCAGCATCTGCTTGCCGTGCTCAGACTTTGCCCAGAGCCAATCTCTGGAAAATGTTTACAAGATACACTGAGAAATTGGCTAGAGAGAAACAAACTATGTCATCACTATTATTTATTGGGAACT
>NW_026006744.1:0-4628 GCF_001458135.2 Marmota marmota marmota
CATCCCCCACAAAATAAACTAAGTTTGAGGCAGTCTTTCAATGATAAAAGTGTTTTTGGTGAAAAGATCAGAAACTTTTCTACTTGGTGCTTAATGAAAATGTTTTGAATGAATGTAAATACAAGTTACTGTCACTTCTTTATATTAATTCAGAAGTTATCCGTCAAATAAATAATGATTTTCCAATATTGAAAAAAAAAAAAAAAACAATACCAGTTATATTTTTAGCCTTCTCTTATTCTTACAGACCTTGGAATGTTTGTCTTTTATTAAGTTATAATTGTGATTATATATGATATATTAAAATGTATTTTTTACTGTTTTATTTGGATTTTAACTTTGTGCTATTTAGAATTTATAAGTAGGCAACTCTGTAAACATTTTTATTTAGATTATTTGAATTCAGGTTCATACTTGGCATATCCTCTTTACTCTAGAGTTATAAAAGTATGAACCTAGATATGATAGTACTGCTCTTTTTGTGGATTTCATTATTTTGTTCATTTGATTTTGATGTCAGAAGATACAGTGTTTTCCAACCAACTTCTCTCCTCAGTGGCTTGACAGTTCTCTTAACATTGCTTATATTTTTAACACTGGTTGAACTTCAATGAAGTTTACTACATTTATGTGTTTTCCCAGTGTCTGTTTTATGTTTCTGCAATCTGTATTCACTAGTACAATAGTGTTTTAATTTCTAAAATGTTATTATCCTTTTTCAATATCTATTGACCAAATAACCCTTGTTGCATTCCTTTTCATATTGTCTGTGCCTGTTATTTTCTAATTATCCTTCCAGATAAAACTGAAAATTATTTAGTCAAAATTTTCAAAGGACTCTTTAGACTTTTGGTTATTATGCATAAAACTTAAGGACAGTGATAACATGATGATATTGATTTTTCTCTTTTAACAAGAACAGAAAGTCCTCTGTTTTATTGTGTTCTTTTGTATCACTCAATAATGAGTTATAGTTTTCCTCACATGAGTTATTCATGTTTATGGGTATGTATGATATGAATGCACATATATGCACATATGTGTGACTCGTTATCGAAACAGTAATCCTTTGTTTGTCACACTCTTTTCTTTTTCCCGGAGGCAGTGGCTTCCAAATCACTTAGCTAATCCTTCTGGTATTTACAGCCTCATATGTCTTATTGACTTGCTCTTAGTTCCATCAGGGCCTGTATCTGTGGTTGGGCACTTTGTTTATGCGCCATGTTGCCTTGCCAGTCAGGGAAGTGGGGGTTAGTTTCCTCTATCCAATCTGTCTTCTGATGGTACACCTTCAATAGCTTCCTGTGATTCCTTCAACTCCCTCCGCTATTGTATTCTGTTTCGTATAACCCCTGACTTTCTATTTCTTGTGTTAATCTTCATTTTGGTAAAGCTCATGCTCCATTAACTTTCTGCCACTTTCCTGAGAGTGCTGGGCCTTAGAACATGCATTCCATTTACTATCTCCTATCTTTTATATTGTTTAGGTAGACACGTGTTTTATTTCTCTGAGAAATGAAAAAGATAAAATTACTTTGTAAGTTGACATTTATTTATATTTATCTTTTCCATTACTTTTTATTCCTAGACCCAGCTCCCTGGTCTTTATCTGGAATCACCTTTCTTCTCCCTAATGAATTTCTTTTAGAATACTTTAAGAGCAAGTCTATTAGTGGTGAATTCTCCCTGTTTCTGTTTGTTAGGAAGTGTCTTTATTTTGCCTTTAATTTTGAATAATATTTTAGTTGTATAAAGTTCTAAATTTCAGCACTTTCAAAGATGTCATGTCATTCCCTTAATTGTCTTCCAATCTTGAGCATCGTTGCTTCATTGAAGGTAATAATTTTATCTATTGAGGTTTGTAATATTTTTTCTTTCCTTTGTCTGCAGTTTTGTTTTGCTATGATGTCTCTAAGTCTGGTTTTTGTTTTATGTATTTGGGTTGCATTTTCTGAATTTTCTAGAATTTGTGGGATGATATTTTCCTCAGTTTAAAAAATTTTCAGCTGCTATTTTTAGACATTTCTTTTTCCTCCTTTTATTCTTCCTTCCTTTTGGGGTCTCTGATTTATACATACATTAGACTTTTTATGTTAGAATTTTCTGTAGACAATTCTAGTTCACTAGTTCTCTTTTCTGCTATGTTTAGTACACAATTTAGACAAGTTATCATGGCATTCTAAATTTGAGTTATTGCATATTTAATGTTATGATCTCAAATAGGTTTCTAAAGAAATTCTAATTATCTGGTGAAATTCTCTATATTCCTATCTAAATTCTTGATTTAGAATATACTCCAAATTCTTCACTATACTAATAATATCTTAGTGAATGTTTAATATCTCTGATATTTTAAAATTATTTATAGTCTCTTTTATTTGGATGGTCCAGACTTAATTCCTTAGTACTATAAGAATGCTAAAATCTTTGCTGTGTTTTGAAGAGCCTTTCTGCTTAGCTTCTGAGTTTCTTCTTACCTTACAAAGCTTTAGTGATTAGAAAACATGAACTGAAGGAAAAATAGCTGAGTATGAAGTTCATTGCTTTGTACCTCTTTCTCTTCTTCAGAATCTTGAAGTCCTGGCTTTCTCAGCAGGCACAGATTTCAGTTTTTTCTTTTTTGTCTCCACAGTGCCTAGGTTCCACTGGCTTTTATGCCGTTTAGTGCTCTTCAGCCTCTTAGTCATAAAAATTGTCAGGTATCCAGAGTGAAAAGCAGCTCATGAATGCTATTTAATAAATTTTCTGGATTTGATTTTCTAGGATGTTGACACCTTATGTGTCATTGTTTCTATTTTATTTACTTAATTTCCTAATTGTTATCAATTAATTTGGGGGACCAGAGGAAGTACTGGTCCCCCAAATTGCTCCATTGTGGTCAGGTGTGGAAATTCTCCAAGGGAGCATGTTGGCCTAATATAAATGTTTTCCTACTGTATGTGTATAAAAGAATCTATAAGGGAATTCTCCACATCTGCAAGAATGTTGGATCTGTAGATTTCACCAAAAGTGGATTGAAATGTTTGGAAAAAATTACTGAAACTTCCAAAGAACAAAACATAAATTTGCTGCATGCCAAGTAGTATGCTGAACCATGTGAATGAAGTGATATATGACATTGTGTTAGGGCTTGTAAGTAATCCAGATGCCTTTTGATATATGCCATTTGATATACGGACTTTAGCAGCCACAGGTCTTCATATCCACAGTGTGGTAGGGGATCTAAAACCAAACCTCCCATGGATACCAGCCAATAACTAGATATATCAATTTGACATTTGACCTACTTTGGTTGGAGATAAATATTTTTGTCTGGTTTGCAAATATTTTTCTCTCATAACTTTAAAGGTTCAATTATTTTTCATTTTATGAGATTATTGCTGGGACATGTAAAGTCATTTTCACTTCCAAACATTGTTACATAATCAATTTACTCTTCCTGGAGGCTTCTTGAATATCTTTGTCCTCTCACTGTCCTAAAATTTTCAAGGAAGTGTTTTATGTGGGTCTGTTTTCATCCATTTTGAATTATTTCCCAGAATTTTTGCCTCTCTGTTTTCCAGTATTTTATTCAGGGAACTGATGTTATTTAAAGTTCATATTCTAGAAGGGTCAAAAGTAACTTTGTTTAATTCATCTGTAAATTTTTTTCAGGACTTCTTATGTTTTTCTTAAAGTTTCTTTCTCTATATTTGTTTTTTATGATTACTTATATCATAATTTATAAAAATATCATAATTCATAGTTGTTTGTTTTTAACATAAGAAAGCTAACTAGACTATGCTACTTATTTCTACCTTTTTATTTCTTCACTTAATTTCTACTCTTTAGTCAATTGATTCTCTTCAATTCTATGCATACATTAATAACAACTGAAAAATATTTAGTTAATCCTTCCCGTTGTATTTGCTATTTGTTTAATATTTGATAGCTTGTATTAATTATATTCTGAATACAAGTTTAAGTTCTAGAACTTATAGTAGGCATGTTTCTCAGATTTTTCTACTAGTGGGAATAATTCAAGGGTTTTGTTGTTAAACAGGATTTATTACATTTAAAAGTGTTTATTTTCAAAAATGAATTTTAAATTTAACAAATCCATTTTCAGCATGTATGGAAATTATGTCTTTTTTTCTTTCAGCCTTTGTTATGGAACATTATAAGAACATTATAATATTAAAATATCTTGGAATTCCTGGAAAGAACCATTCTTTTTTTTTATTTTTATTTTTTAATTGGTTGTTCAAAACATTACAAATCTCATGACATATCATCTTTCATACATTTGATTCAAGTGGGTTATGAACTCCCATTTTTACCCCAAATACAAATTGCAGAATCACATCGGTTACACATCCACATTTTTACATAATGCCATATTAGTGACTGTTGTATTCTACTACCTTTCCTATCCCCTACTATCCCCCCTCCCCTCCCCTCCCGTCTTCCCTCTCTACCCCATCTTCTGCTGTTCAATTCTGTCCCTTGTTCCCCCCCCCCTTCCCCTCACAACCTCTCATATGTAATTTTGTGTAAAAATGAGGGTCTCCTTCCATTTCCATACAATTTCCCTACTCTCTCCCTTTCCCTCCCACCACTCCTCTCTGTTTAATGTTAATCTTTTCCTT
>NW_026006745.1:0-4626 GCF_001458135.2 Marmota marmota marmota
AAGCACTCAGGCACTGAGCCTGAGTAATCTGTCTGCAAGCCGCAGGCGAATGGCAGCCTGAAATTACCTGTTCTATGGCTGAATGAGCTGCGGTCAGTCGAAAACAGGGATGGTGACGTCAGCTCTCCGAGATGGTGGCTGCTGGCCTCCTCTGTGGTCTGACCGTTGTGGAGAACCGAAATGGACTGCTTCCTTCCCCCGTCTCGAACCCAGAATTCAGCACTGAGTACGGTGCTTGCACGGCTGGCAGAAACTGCAGCGCTGTATCCCTGCGCCGCTATCTCCTCGTTTCCCAGCTTGCGCTGCAGACTCTAGCCGCGGGGCGATTTGCTGAATAAGCAGTGTTACCCTCCGTGCGACAAATCTCTCGCGTTTGAGTCCCTGTAGCCGATCCTCGTGCGATGGAAATCCTTCCTCCAGGTTCCAGAGCACCCCACTATTGCTGGAAAATTCCTAACAAGATAGCCTTTAGCAGTCCTGACTCGTCATACTCCCACACAGTGACGCGGCACACGGGGGCAATGCACTCCCCTCGCCGCCATCTTCCTGTCTCCTCTCTGAATTTTATTAAAAATAGAGCTAAGCTTTCTGTTTCTTATTCTCCTAGTTGTTTTTGGGTGATTTCCTGAAGGAAAATAAACTAGCCTTATAGTTTCCAACAATGAATCTGGGAAGCAAGAACCTTAGCTAGTTGAAATAACAATCATAGAAAGTTGACTTTCATAAGCAAGAAATGTGAGGAGAATGGATAATATCAGAATACCAAACAATTTCTTTATGGCGAATTCTAGCTAAGTAAAGACACCTGCATGTCTGGGAGAACTCGTAGATGATCTGCATGAATGACAACATGTGGAATGCAGAACTGATGCGAATTAGCTGCCATTGCCCTTAACAGTCAAATTTAGGGTGTTCTGGAGAGCTCTGCTTTAGTCTATGTGTATTTCTTAGATTTTTTTTTTTGAATCTAGTACTGAATTGTGATTTGATGTTTACATCTATATCCTGGTTCAAATATTTTCACAATCTTCCCTGTGGCCTTGACTTGGACATACTTAGTCCGTCATCTTTGCTGTTCTTTCTTCCTTCCACCCATCCCAGTCAACAAGTATCTGCTTAGAATACTAGGTAAATGTCCAGATTTTGAGGTAATGTGAATGTGACAGGGGAATAGTCTTTGTTTCCATTAAAGATGCTGTAACTGAACTTACGAAGAGGAGATGAGACATCTGTGGTTGTACCTTACATTCAGGATATGATCAGAAATTGCAATCAGGTCTGAATAGAAAGAATTATGCATACCATATGAGATCAGAAATGCCCCAATAACATCACTGTTTGGCAGCCAAGAAATGGAAGTGGAATACCCTAAGGAGGTGTTGTAGAAGAGAGATTTAGATGAGGATTTATTTCCTTTATACTTAGCACCTGCAAGATAAGTGTGCCATAAAATGTATTAATGGGTAATGTCAGAGTGGTATGGTGAAGAGGAGTGGCTGAGTAGTGAATTCTTCCAGGTGGGGGCATACAATTGTCTTTAAAACATTCTCTAAGACAATGGGAGGGATTTCCCCTTTCCTTTTTCAAAACTATTCTTTTATGCATCTTCTTGTGATTCCTTTTTCTCTTCAGGTCAGTCTTAGATGATAGTTTTGCCATATGTCAAATTGTGAGAAAAGGCAGATGATTCAAGTGATTGATAAGCTCAGTTCTATAAAGGTGACCCTAGCTTAAGCCATATAAGATCCCTTATTATTACAATAGAGAAAAGAAGAGTTACTCAATTAAGGTTATAAGCTATACAAATTCAAGAAACAGAACACTTACCTTTTAAAGTTATGCTTTATACAAGGATACAGTTTCTCTTAGGTTAAAGCATTCTGCTTCTGGATAGATGTTGCTTCTAGAAGGACATAACATGCTTCCTGATCTACATATTAAGGAAGAAGCAGAGGTATATAGATGGTTACCAAGGTAAACATAATAAATGCATATGTTCCAAGTTATATAATTATTCAAATATTTTTAAAAAGACAATGTACATGTCAGTTTCTATGTAGTTTAGGGTAATAACCATTATGCACTTTTCAAATGAAGAAATCAATTATATCAGAAACATTGAAAGAGAGTATCTACTTGTTGCTTACATGAAAGAATATGTTGTCCAATTCTTTTAAAGTTATCTAGAACTTGTAAGTGATATCTTTTGAATTGATTTCATTCTTTCCAATTGTGTCTCTTTTCATTACATGGAATATGTGTTTTTCAAGTTCTAGGAAAGATTCTTTGTCAAATTTATATTTGGCACCTTTAGTTCCTGGAGCGTGTGAATGATATCAGAATAAGAAATGCTACGGACTATTCCAAATATTTGGAACTTTGGAAATGGAATTAGTACTCTACACAAGTAAAATAAAGTTTTTTCCTGGAGTACATTTTAATTCAAATTTTATTACCCATTTAATTTGTACAGTTTCCATACTTTTTATATGGAAAAAGTAAAAAATAGAATGATTACACACATTTCAATTACAAGAAACTCTATAGTAAAGTCAAAATTTAAAAACTATCTTTTTTAGAGCAAATGTTTCCATTTCTATTATATAGGAAAGAGAATCTTTCATTACTGTTTCTCAAATAAAGTATCCTTTTTAAAATAGCACATGCTGCATTCATTTGAATGATAAATCCAGAATCTAATGGATTGATTCACTTTTTCAGATGTAAACATCCAGAGTTCCAAACAAGCTCTTTCGCTCCAAAGAAAAAATGGAATCTCAATGTTTTCCATTCATTAATATGGAATCTTGTTGGAAAATCTACTTTACATTTGAAATTCTTAAAGGTTACTTTTTCTAAGCTAGTTGATCTAAGAATGATGAAGTTCTTCCTGTATAATTTGTTTCCTAAATCAGACTGTCCAAAACTGAAAGGTTGCTAAGCTGTAATTTTAAGGAATTAAGATTAGTTCAGAAATAAGAACTATGCATTCTGATTGGGTGCTATACTTGGTAAATATCTTTATGCAGTTTCCTTCAGTATATGAAGTTGGGTTAATACATCTCTAGGAAATGATGCATGCAGGTTTTATGTATTGATTAAATGGGTTCCTATTTCAATGGCTGACATTTTCATTAAGCATTTGCGGTGTTAGTAATAATACTGAAAATCTGGAGAGAGACTAGGGGAGGGTGAATATAACATGATTAATTTCTATTGTTAAATGTTATATAATCACTAGAAAATTTAGGGTCTAATATGAAAATATTTTACTAGATGCTATGGGAGATACAAGAAGAGAAAGGTATAATTTCTCCATTCAATGAATTTAAAATCTAGCAGAAGGGGGTGATATTGGTACACATACAAAAATAAATGCAATGTAAGGCAATATGGTAAGAGAGAAAGATAAGGCTATTAACTGAGCAATTAAGAATAAAAAAAAGAATAAAGAATACACAGTTTGCTTGTAATGCTCAATCCTATTACATTTGAAAATTTAAAGCTTTGTTTTTCTTTTGTCTGTAAACCCAACTTATACATCTTGATGTTTTTCTAAGAAATTTGATTTTTTTGCATTATGATCTCTTTACACTTGTTCTTTAGGTAATGTTTAATTAGCCTTGCAATGTTGATATATAAATCTTTTAAACACTACCATTTGCACACTTCTAAACACTTAATGCAATATGCAGTCATTTCAACCTACATTTGTAAATTTAAAATAATTGATCCTTTCAAGCATAAAATATTTAAGAAGTAATGCTATACATTTAACAATCTATCTTATAAATATTATAAATCAAGCTCATAAATGTCACATACTTGATATATCAAATCATATTTAACATTTTTAAAAGTCACTAAAAATGAAATATATTTAAGGTAAACAGTGATTATAAAACTTATGCACACCAGTACTTAATCCAGTCCTTCCCAATTAATGCTATGTGATTGATTAATTTCCTCATCATCTCTTTTTTAAAATTTTATTTTACTTTATTTAACTTTTGGTGCCGGGGATTGAACCCATGGCCTCTCACATGCAAAGGTCATGCTTTCCCATGTATCCCCATCCTCATCATCTCTCTAGTTATTTTTATCTCTTGTTGGGGTTGCAAGGCTACTCTTACAACTGAGAGGAACAGAACTACCACTTCATGCTGCAAAATTATCTGTTTGTATATTTGGAAGTGGAATGTAGCCTTTAAGTGTACTTTATAGAATTATTTTGACCCAAGCAGGTGTTTTTTTAGGGTAAGCTTAGAAAGGTAGGATGGTGTGAAAATGTATTGAGTCTCAAATGCAAGAGTAGGAATTTGAACTTGCTGTGGTAAGAACTCTTTTAAACTTTTGAATAGAAGTATATAATCAGGGTTGGGCTTTAGGAAGATGGATAAAGCTTCAAATTGCTTTCATTTACTTAAGTGTGCAAATTCTACTTTGAATAATTGTAGAGAATGGACTTTTGTTCTGAAACTTAAAAATGCCCACAAAATATTTGACAGATAAATCCAAGAAAACCGAAGAGAATTAATATGTATTCCTCCCTCCACCCATTTCTTACTGTCATTCTAATCAGTGGTTCTCAAATACAGGCAACCATTTTTTTTTTTTTTTTTTTTT
>NW_026006746.1:0-4626 GCF_001458135.2 Marmota marmota marmota
AAAAAAAAAAAAAAAAAGATACCCAGGATGAGGAATTTCTAGCCAAAGTATCCTAAAATAGTTCTTGCTACAGACAGGCCAGGGTTACTAAAGGTTACTAAATGTCACCTGGGAGATGTTGGAAGATGAAGCACCCAATCAGCTACCAAGTGAATCTAATTTAGCAAAATTCTTGATAAAACTGAGCATTCACTTATGGTCATTAACAATGGTGTATAGTATGTACATCTTAAAGTAAAATTAAAGTGCAGTATTTATTAGTGTTTCTGTCCAATGGAATTGATTCTTATTTAAGACTAATCATGAGTTCAACAAGTACTTGAAATAATTAGTTAAAAAATAACCAATTCTCTGCTGGTGGAATCAGGGAAAACATAAACATTTTCTATTAGAGAAGAAGAGAATGAATCATACTTTGTCTTCTTGTCTTTCTACTGTCTGGAACATCAAAAGCAATTAAGAAGGAATAATTTAATACACTGCATCTTGAAAAAAAAGGCAATTCTTATTCTTTTTAGTGCAAGGTTAATGAGGTCCTGGTACTTCATTTGTGAAAAAATAATAAGCTTTGCATGTTGAAAAAAATAACTTTCTGTAGCTTGTGGTAGTGCAATGATTCTACTAGCTATATATATTTTTAAATACATATGTCTGTATGCATGTGACCTGTGTTGTTAATAAATAATATAAATAATACAAACCTTAGAGAAGAAAGCAAGGATGTAATATTTCATTCCATGGTTATGATATTTGAAGTGGATTCCATTCAAATGTATTAAATAGCACAGCAGAACTAAACAAAATAAAATGGTAAACAAAGAGAGATTTAGCATTTTATTCTCTCTAGCCATTGTTTTTTGTTAATTCCACATTTCACAAGGCATGTGATTTTCTTTCAGTCAGAAGGGAACTATAAAGAAATTAGCCAACCAGAAAGTGTCTATAAAAGTACAGGAGGAAATTCTTTACCTTGCAAACCATAGGGAAATAATCTTTTATAAAATTATGCCAAGAATTTGACAGAAAACACTTTTATATTGACAATTTAGTTGGAATAACTTTGTTACAGTAACTCTGATATTACATTTATACTATTATCTCTTATTATAAATTCTGGAATTCACATGAAAATGCAGGCTAAAATCTCATAATAAAGAACCTACTAGATACTCATATTATTTTCATTTAATAGTTCATTGGTATGGGAACATTAATGCTAGTTCAAAAACTATAGAGTATGTTAAATGCAAATCAACACTATTCTAAGATTCCATCTCATTCTAGTCAGAACAGCAGCTATTAAGAATACAAACAAAAATAAGTGTTGGTGAGGGGCGAAGGCACACTTATGCATACTGCAAATTGGAGCAACCAATATGGAAAGCAGTATGGAAATTCCTTAGAATATCTGGAATAGAACCACCATTTTCTCCAGCTATCCCACTCCTTGGTCTACACCCAAAGGACTTAAAATCAGCATACTACAGTAATAAAGTCACATCAAGGTTTATAGCAGCTCAATTCACAATAGCTAAACTTGGGAAGCAACCTAGATGCTCTTCAACAGATGAATGGATAAAGAAACTGTGGTATATATACACAATGGAATATTACTCAGCATTAAAAAAGAGTAAAATTATGATATTTGCAGGTAAATGGATGGAGCTGAAGAATGTCATGCTAAGCAAAGTAAGCTAATCCCCAAAACCAAAGGCTAAATGTTCTCTCTGATAAGTAAATACTGATCCATAATGGGGGGGGATGCATGGGTAAAATGGAGGAACTTGATTGGTCAAAGGGGAGAGAGGTGTAGGGACATGGGGGCAAGAAAAATAGTGGAATGAGATGGACATCATTACCCTAGGTACATGTATGACTGCACATAGGGTAAAACACTACATCCTATACAACCAGAGAAATGAAAAGTTGTGCTACAATTGTGTACAATGAATCAAATTGCATTCTGCTGTCATATATACCTAATTAGAATGAATACATAAAATTTTTAAAAAGATTACAAAAGAGAAATACAAACTTGAAGAATAGTTGCTGAAATTAAATCAATTACTTTTTGCACATGAAAAAAAAAGCTAGAGTATATCAGCTCAACTTTTTGCTGATTAGAACTGATAGAAATAAAGTATCAACATTTTGTTAGTGGGGGCAAAAAACACTTGACCTATAAAAGTTCCTAATGTTATGAATTCATAATTTATTCATGAATTTTCGCTTGAAATGATCATAAAATATTAGTTGAATTGAGAAAGGAATGCCAATGAAATACTTTGAGGATTAGTTCTAGGAAACTGGAGAAATAGGTTTATAAGGATGTCTATTAGGAGTCATTTATTATGCCATACGTCACACCAGTCTACAGCTTAATTTAAATAAACTTGGAAAACTTCAACTTTGACCCCAAAGACTTTTATATTTAACATTCTGTAATGAATATTTGTTTCTTGAGGCCAAGTTTTCAAAATCCAAAGCCATAGAAAAACTTGCAATAAATAGTAGATTTCAATTTCATTGCTAGACCTTCGTCAGTCAGACTCAGGAATTTTAATAACCATAGGTTTTGAAAGCTTCTGGTTACTTAAAAATGAAATTTATTATTCTGTCAGTGACAAACAAAAGAGCCTTATTAAAATTCAGCATCAAAAAACACTATTAGAGTTTAGAATAGGAATATATGATATATAAAAAAATCACATTTTGTAACTCTGGATAAAGTGGAATATTTTTTCACAATCAAGTGTATTCCATATGTAATTGCACACAAATATATGTAAATACATAATACATGATACATGTATCACATGTTTAGTAAATGTCAAAATCTATATACTCATGAATTAAACTTTCACATCCTTAAGGTAAGTATGATACATCAGCATGTAAACTTCTGATTAATTCTTTAAAAAAAAATTTTTTTAGTTGTAGATGGACAAAATGCCTTTATTTTATTTGTTTACTTTCATGTAGTGCTGAGGATCAAACCCAATGCCTCATTCATGCTAGGCAAGTGCTCTGCTGCTGAGCTACAGCCCCAGCCCCTGATTAATTCTTTTTGTTGCATTCTAATTTCCTACTCAAACATTTCATGTTTATGTATTATTTAATGAATATCTGTAGAAGATTCTCTAACTTAGAAGAATCTTCTAAATGACACTTTGAAGATTGATGTATGAAAATAGTTATTTGAAATTTATCCAAAATTTCTGATGATTAAAAGGATGCCAAATTTCCTTACTTCTTGAGTAAACAGAGCTATCCTTGTGAATTTTAGATTATTTTGTTATAGACAAAATTATAAATTTGAAATTTTTCTTTCAGGAGAAAACATTCTTCTTTTTATTTAATTTGTGAGAGGATTGTTACAAAATTTAAAATTGGAGAAAAATAGCCTGGTGTATGTTATCACCTTGGTAATAAGCAGGATAGATCTATGAAGATGATTTCAGCCTTTGAAAGAATCAAAAATTAGATTTAGTAAGCATGCCAAATTATGAAAACTGTATCTATACAAAATCTGTGAAATATTACCATCCTTTAATTTAAAAATAGTGTATGGAAGGGGCAAAAGTGGAAAAAATATCTGAAGATTCCATATTTAACTAAGAAAATTATTATTAAAGAAAGGAGAATCCATCAAACCCAAGACAAGCTTTTATATTTAATTTCCTTTTCCAAAAGGCCTCTACAAGTATCAGAAGATCATAAATTAAGTATGAGTAAATTTAAGGATATTGTAAACTAACTATCTCATAGATCATTAAACTCTAATTTTGTACATTACTAGTACAACATTCTTTCTTATATTAAATCAGTATCAGGATACTATGTTTCTGGTCACTGCTTTCACTTCCACCCTTAATAAACACATTACTTTGTTTCCAGTCACTATATAGGTAGCTCACCTTGACGTGTCCTCAAATTGTGCATTTTCCTCTAAAAATTTGGCACACAGTTTTAGCTCAGGAAATAATTGGGTTGATGAGGGAAAAATCCTCTGTGAGTTCAGTTTTTATTTTTTAATGATAGTACAAAATATATCTGTAAAAGTTTTGTGGCTGTTTTCATTTTTTTCATGTTTACCTAAACAAAATCTTGATGAAAAAAGAACACAACCTAATTATATATAATTTTTTGAGGAATGAACTAAAATAAAGTAAATTTTGAAATTAGAAGTTAGATTTACTGAATGACTATGAATATTCAAGGTAGCCATTTGCATATTCTTAAAATTTGTTTCATGATTTAAAAAATGTTCTAGATTATCATTTCTGTAAGTATCTTTCCAGGATAATTTGCTAATATGAAGGAACTTTGAGATGTTGCAAGGAATAGTGCAATTACAAAACATAAGTGTTAATAATGAAGAGTTACTGGAAATTATTATCAAATATTAGCAGCACATTTAAACATTACATTAAATTATGATTAAGCTCAGTGAAAAATTGTCATTTAAATGATTGGAAAATTTTATAAACATATCAATATTTGTGATCTTTCAGAAAATACAGCACATTATTATTAGCATGAATGAACTCTTATTGTACTGCACTGAATAATCATCACTGACTTTATCCTTTTCTTCCTTTTTTTTTTTTTTTTTTTTCAAAAAAG
>NW_026006747.1:0-4625 GCF_001458135.2 Marmota marmota marmota
GATATATATATATATATATATATATATATATATATATATATATATATGATGTGAATAAAGAATCCCTCTTTTTCTTTATAGTCTGAAAAGATTAGCATATTTTTTCCTAGGTAATAATTAGTTTCTTATCTACCTCCACCCTGTCTTTCAAACTGAGCAGGAACTGTATTCAAAACACATACCTTCCTAAGAGTGGGAGGATAATTTAAAAACATGAGATGTAGCTGTGTTATAAAATTGCCTTTTTCTGATGTAATTAGCCAGACATAGGATTCCAAAATTTTATGTAATAATAGTAACATTCACTAGAAAACAAGCCATGTGAGAAATAGAAGTTGTGTGCTTGAATCAATTTAAATTTTCATTTCATTAAAACTTACAAGGTAGTATCTAATGGAAAAGATAAGTTGTTTCCTTTATTAAAAAGTACTAAATAAGATATATTTAAATATAATACTGACTTTTTAATTTGGAAGAATGTTCCACATTTGTTCCTACAAACATAGGGTCTTATATTGGCTCCATATAGTGTTGTTCATAAGGTCTTGGAAGATGTGGGTTCTTCCAATAGTTGTTTAAAATTGGCCATTCATGAAGCAAGATCTCTTCCATGTCTCTAGAATTCTATGAAGGGCAGAAATTGTGTATATCCTGTTTCAGTGATTTTATGGAAAACATTTCTATGTTGAAGAATTTTCACTTAAATGTACATGTGTCATGTATATTTATTTTATTCACAAATGCACAAACATACAATATAAATGTTAATTGTAAATTCTACAGTTCATCAAAATATTAATTTGGGGCTTGAATTCATTAAGTTTGCTGAAAAAAGAATAAGAAAACTTTTGGAGGAATAAAGAATTATTAACCCTTTTAAGAAGTATAAATATTTTAGTTACTTGAAGTCAATATTCAGGAAAAATTATTTGAAGTATAGTGATGATAAGCCATACTTAAAACTTCTGAACTGTTTTCTTTCATTTACAAGGACCACTAATAATCTGTTTGGCTATGTATTTTCACATTATGTCCCATCATCTGTCCTTGTCCAAGAAGCAATGCCAGCCATCATCCTCAGATGATTTTATATCCAGATAGCTCACCATTCCCAGCCTCACTTTTTAGTTTTATAGCTTCATCACTTCCAGTGTCATTCTCTGCACCAAATCATACAATCCCCAGAGTCATCTTCTGAATCTTGTCCTCATCCTAAATTGTTTCTCTAAATTTACTAATTCAAACATGTAATTTTCCCCTAGCCACAGTCTTTTCTCTCTTCATTTTGCTGTATTGCAATCATCTTTTTGTTCTAACTTCCATTTTTTCCCCTAGTGCATTATCCCCTCTCTGTATTCCCCTTCCTTCTTTTTTAGCTTAGATTCCAAGCCCTCAATTTCCATATACTCAAAAAATTCTAAAATTTCTTTACTTCTTTTTCATTGGTTTCGTCTACATATCATATCCCAACCAGCAAGAAATTTTCTTTCTCCGTTTACACAATTGAAAATGCCTGTGCAGCTGCAGAAAATTATAGCAGAAAACTTGAACCAGCTTCATTTGGGTGTTCTACACTTCCCAGTCACCCTAATAGTTCTCTTTTTTTACTCTGTGCAACTCATGGTAGTTGAGTATGGTCCTCACATATACATCTGTCTGCTCATGAGCTTATAATCAAAGAGCGAGAGATACAGGAATCATCAGAAAGCAGAGCAACCCTGTTCTTACTCCAGATCATCTCTTGCCATCTTCTAAGTCATTTTATGTTGACTTCCTCCTTGCTCTTATACGTTTGAATCCTGCTGTCATCTTTGTCTTTTTCCCAATGAGACCTTCTAAACATTGTCACCTCAACCTATTAAAAGAAATTCTTTCATTGCACTTTTTTTCCCCAGACACTACCCATTCACTTCACAAATTGATGTTAATATTTGATTTAAAAATGTTTCTAAGTCACCAACTTGAACTTTAAGAATCAAGAGACAATTATCTTCCATATATAAAACTCATGTAGTGAATAGTTTCTCATCTGAAGTTTTAAATCCTAAGTCGGACAAGTTTACAAACAGAAAGTTCACTCATTTGATAGACAATCTGGCATATTAAATTGAGACAACTGAAAAAATTAAGGCCCTATTGTAGAAAAGACAGCATATATGCTGATGTTCCCAAGGAAAACATTATGCCCATATTGCATGTGATCTTATCCATTTGATGGTGTCATAACCTGCTCTTTTCTGTATTGGTTAAAACTTGCTCACCTAATACAGTGATCGTTAACTGCAGAATATTTATTCACAACAAATCTCTCCTACTATTATCATAAACTTAATACTTTGGAATGAAGAGAAAAAGAATGATGAGGTTATATCTCCATGTAAATACAAGTTTGTAAGAAAGGATATATTAATTTTTAAAAGAAGAAAAATTGAACACTTTATCCAGAGGAACAAAAAAACCTCTGCAAATATATATTAGCTACTGCATGACATTTATATTATCATAAAATATGAGTCATTTATGACTATAGATTTTTATCCTTTGCAGAACACATTTTGAAAGTCATGGGCTGAAATATTTAATATTCTAGACTGAAAATAACTGTTCACAATAGCTCTTAAATTTGTTGAAACTTTATAAGAACTATGAGAAACAAACAATGTATACTCATTGGTGAGACCAAAAATATTAGAACTTCAAGCAATACCTTTAAATTTGTGTTTTCTGTTTATTTCCATATTTCTCTTACATTTCATATTATTAGGTGTTTTCATTGGCATAAGTTTTCTATTTTAATAAAAATTGAATGAAGGTCTGAATAATATTAGTATTCTACTATATGCAAATTTAATCACTTTGTTTTATTGGAAAGTGATTTCTAAATAGCTGGTAGGTTAAGGAAGATTATTTTCTCAGGGTAATATAATAACTAGTTCCAAATATTTTTGGCAACTTTCCTAGAAAGCTCAGATGTTACTGTTTTTTCCTAGAGCGTATCATAGAGTTCAAAGGTATGTGACAAGAAAACCATTTTAAACATATAAAAACAATCTCTTTTTGGTCTTAATTTTATTTCTGTTGCATGTATGATGATCAATTTCTTAATATATTGTGGTTTCACTTTTTATGAACATTTATGTTTTTGTTTATATGAAAATTCAAAGAGCTTGCCACAGCTGTTGTGGAGCTAAGGCCAAAATATTTGCATATTTCCAAAATGCCCCTTTAATAAAAAATACATGGTTTCTCTGAATGAATGCCTTTAGATGAGGCACGTGCAGGGTGTTACATTGCACATCAACCTTTTCTTTATAATAATTGTGCAATAAAAAAGGAAATGCTCTAACTTGTCTAATTTTTGAAATAGGAATTTTTGTTTCATATTTTATTATATTGAATATATTTTATGAATAGTAGAACAGTTTTATTTTTCTAAGATTTAGTCTATTATGCTTGCTTAGAAATTTAAAAACAATATTTCCATGGCTTTTTGTTCTATTAGTTAACTTCCACATTTTTTTCAATGCCTCTACTACATCCAGGGAGTAAATGGTACTTCAAAAGCTACATTTGAAGCAGTGTCATTTTCTGATGATTTTCTAGTAATATTGAGGGATTGATCTCGTTCATTTTGTTCTTCAAAGCAACTTTCATAAATACCCCATCAAGTATTTCTATTGAAAGCAGCACAAATGGCATAAACCTAACTTCTATTTTTCCAGTTCAAATAAAAAAGGAAGTAATGAAGCAAAAGCAGAATAATAAAATTCTTTGCATTTTCTTATGTTCTGATTACTGGTACATATATATTTACACAAAAATAACCATCGTTATTATAGTACTTATTAAAATAAAACATTTTGGATCTGGAGTGGACTTCACAATTTTCTTCTTGCTCCAGATAATGTTGAGGAAATTAAAGATCAGAACCTGATAAGAATTTTGACCAAGTTGTCAAATTAGACAAATTGGAATCCAGATATTTTGACCTTGAAACTCCACTTCCAATTTCTGCCTCTGCGGAGTTCTGCTGTGCCCTTCTCCCGAGCTTTGGCAGTGGGCTTATAGGGCTATTTGAAATTCTGAATGCCATTTAGTAGGTAACTGCCTCTATTTTTAAAGTAATTCAGATGTGGCCTGAGGAGAACCATATTCTATGCTAAGGTACCTTGATTTCCTCCTGGGGTATACTAGAGGCTGGAAAATGTGGTCATGCATGTTTCAGAGTGGCTCATACTCAAGACAGAGTTTTTGGTCTATTATTAGAACTGCCCTCAGCCTGACCAAGCTTTTGAACACAGTGAGTATGTGTGTCATGGTGACATTAAAAAATTCACCATGTCATCTCATATCTGCGCTTCTCACCCTTGAAATGATGCTCTTGTTTTATTCCATGGCTTTATTTGATTGAAATGTATCCATTAACATTTGTGTGCTTTTCTTTTTCATCCATCCTTCTCCATCTCATGAAAAGCACATCTGGGTAAGTTGAATCACAATGGCTACTAAACGTGTTTATTTTTCAGCAACATCTTCTTTTTTCTTTTCTCTTTAGTATTTCTTTCTTTTTTCTTTCTTTTCTTTTCTTTCTTTCTTTTTTTTTTTTTTTTTTTTTTTTTTTTTTT
>NW_026006748.1:0-6770 GCF_001458135.2 Marmota marmota marmota
ATAAGAACTAGGGTTACAATTAGGGTTAGTTTTAGGGTTAGGGGTAGGGGTAGGCATAGTTTTAGTGTTAGGGTTACATTTAAGTTTAGGGTGATATTTAGAGCTAGGGTTAGTTTTAGGATATGAGTACGGGTCAGGGTTAGGTTTAGGACTCAAATAAGGGCTAGGGTCACTGTTAAGTTTAGGTTTAAGTTTACGATGGTGTTTCAAGCTAGGGTGAGTTTAGCATATGAGTCAGTGTCAGGTATACTTTTAAGGTTATGGTTAGGACTCGAATTAAGGCTATGGTTAGGTCCAGGTGTAGTGTTAGGGTTTGGTTTATGTTAGATTTAGGGTTAGGACTATTGCTCATTTTTGTTTTACTCCTAGTGGTAGCATTAGGGCTAGTTTTATGAATAGAGTTAGGATTAGGTTTAGTGTTAGTGTGAGGCTTAGGCTTAGGGTTAGGGCTAGGACTAAGGATTGGGCAAGAGTTAGGGTTAGGGTTATGGTTATGGTAAGGGGTAGGATTAGAACTAGTGATAGGGCTAGTATGAGAATTATTGTTAGTTTTAGGGCTAAGGTTAGGGTTAGGGTTAGGGATAGGGCTAAAATAGGGCTTGGATTAGGTCTATGGTTAGTGTTCAGTTTAAGCATAGGGTTAGATTTAGGATTTGGTTTAGGGTAAGGGATGGTGTTATGCTAGTTTAAGAGGTAGGGTGATGTTTACAATAAGGGTTAGGATTAGGGTTATGATTAAGGCTAGGATGAGGGCTAGGGTTTGTTTTAGGGTTAGGGCTAGGATTAGGAGTATGGCTAATTTAAAGTCTAGAATTATGTTTAAGGATAGTTTTAGGGTTAGGATTATGGGTACATCTAGTGTGGAGTGTAAGGTTTAGGTTTAGGGTTACGGTCAGGTTTAGGGCTAGGGGTATTATTAAGATGAAGGTGTAGGTTAGGGTTTGGAATAGGTTCAGGCTTAAAGTTAGGGGTTGAATTAGCATTAGGGTAAGGGTTAAGGTAATGATAGGCTTAGAATTATGTTCATGTTTGGTTTAGGGAAATGGATAGGGATAGGATTAGAGATAAGGTTAGGTTTAGGCCTAGGGTGAGCATTAGGGTTAGGGTTATTGTTATGGTAATATATAGGGTAGGGCTGGGGTTATGGTTATGATTAGGGCTAGAGCTAGGGTTAGGGTTAGGGTTAAAGCTCAGTTTAGGGCTCAGATTAGGGCAAGGATGTGGGTTAAGTTAGTGATAGTGTTAGGATTATGGCTAATGCAAGTACAAGGGTTATGATTAGGGCTAATTTTAGGGTTAAGTTTAGAAATAACTTTAGTGTTAGGGTTAGAGTTAGGATTAGGGTGATGTTTAGAGCTAGGATTAGTGTTAGTGTCAGAGTCAGTGTCAGGGTTAGTTTTAGGGTTTGGCTTAAAATTTGAATTAGGACTAGGGTTAGGGGTAGGTGTATGGTTAGGATTT
Source organism: Marmota marmota marmota (assembly GCF_001458135.2). Classification (NCBI taxonomy): domain Eukaryota; kingdom Metazoa; phylum Chordata; class Mammalia; order Rodentia; family Sciuridae; genus Marmota; species Marmota marmota. The sequence goes on from NW_026006748.1 coordinate 1,462, forward strand.
GGTTTAGTGTAAGGGTTAGGAATAGAGCTTATGGCTCAGTTTTGTTTTAGGGTTAGGGCTAGTTTTAGGATTAGTGTTAGGGTTAAGGCTTGTGTTAGGGTTAGGCTTAGGCTTCAGGTTAGGGTTAGATTTAGAGATAGATTATGATCTAAGGTTAGTGCTTGGGCTATGGATAGGGCACGGGTTAGGACTAAGTTTAGGGCTAGGATTAGTGTTATGTTAAGTGATGGGGTAGAACTAGTGATAGGGCTGTGTGAAAGTTATATTTATTCTTTTTTTTTTTTGTAAGCCAAAAAAGTAATATTTTTTATTTAGAAAATGCAAATTTTAGATCATACATGCAATACTTCACTGAATTTAAATAATTTCAACATTGTAATTTAATCTTCTAAATTTGTTCATTTTATTTGTTGTAAACCTTAGATATGAGTCCAGGAAACCATTATTATGACTGAAAATAATTTTATCCTATATGAGCAGGAGGAGAAGAATTAAAAAATTACCTGCCCTGGGGTATCAAAAACATGAGGTACAGCATTGCCTACATGGAGCACAATAATAGCTTCCTCTGCAAAAAATGGCTTCTTAATGGGATCATAAGGGCCCACTAGACAGAGATCAAGAAAAAAAGAGCAAAACTGTGGCATTTACCCTTCCCCTTTCTGCTGGCTTGCTCTGGTTTAGCAACATTCTTTGCCTTTAACCAGGGCTCACAGGTCCTGTCAGAGTCTCTCTTCATAAAGCTGGTAATCAACATTCTCTTTCTTCTCCCTCTCTCTTCTGGATTATGGTAATTGTTTGCCCTTCTTGACAGTTCAGACTTGGAGCTACAAAGGCACTGTCTTTAATTACACTTACTAGTGTAAGGATACTGTATCCCCTTGTACTTTCCCTATAACCTGCCTTTACCTTTATAAATTGAGTTTAACTCTGAAAAGAAGCTTAATACATGTATTTATATTTATTAAGCCTAATTTTCATCACAACTCTTCATTATCATGGATCATGGAACTGAAACGGCTGAAATTAGTTGTTTCATTACAATTTTACTGTTCAGGAAAGAGTGGGGAACTGTCACACAAGATGTACACTTACTTGGTTAAGGAACCTGCTGCAGCACAACCTCTAAAAACCACCTCCCCTTCTCAAATACTTATCAGTCAGCTCATAAAAATAAAACTTGACAAATTGCCTTATTTAACAGGACGCCTTCCCTGACAAAAATCACTTCAGTATTTTCTACTTCTCTCAAGATTGGGAAATAAAAACATACCAGACATATCAGTTCTACAAATTAAATGTATTTATTCTTAGATCTAGGGTTAGGGTTAGGTTTAAAGATGGGGTGAAATTAGGGCTAAGTTTAGGGCTAGTGTTAGTATTGGGGTTAGAGCTAGGGTTAGGTTTAAGGTTAAGATTAATCTAGGTTTAGGGCTAGGATAAGGGCTGGGATATTTGTTAGGGTTAGGGCTAGGATTAAGGCTAGGGCTAATATCAGGTGTGGGGTTACAGTTGAGGAGAGGACAGTTTTAGGATTAGGTTCATGGCTAGGTCTAGTGTAAGGGTTAGGTTTAGGGCTAAGGGTCAGGTTTAGAGCTAGGGGAATTATTAGGGTCAGGATCAGGTTAGAGTTTGGTTGAGGTTAGTGTTTAGCATTAGGGCTCAAATAAGCATTAGGCAGGGTTAGGATAATGATAGTTTTTTGTTTGGGGTTCAGGTTAGGTTTATGGTAATTGATAGGGTTAGGTTTAGTGATAGTGTTTGTGTTAGGCCTAAGGTTAGCATTAGGGAAAGGGTAATGGTTAGGATAATGGATGGGATTAGAGCTAAGTTTAGGGCTAGGGTTATGGTCAGGAATAGGTCTTGAGTTAGGGTTAGGGTTAGGGTTAGCACTAGGGTTAGTGTTAGGGTTATGTTTAGCATAAGGGTTAGGTTTTGAGCTATGGGTAGCGCTACGGTGAGGGATAGGTTTAGAGTTAGGTATAGGGATAAGATTAGAGTATGACTGGGGTTAGGGTTAGAGTAATGGATATGATTAGAAGTAGGCATAGGGTTATAGTTAGTGTTAGATTGAGGTTTAGGTTTAGGTTTAGGGCTATGTTATGTTTAGGTTTATGGTAAGGATTAGGGTTTGAGCTAGAGTTAGGTCTATGGTGAGTGTGAGGTTTAGGGTTAGGTCTAGTGTTAGTTTTCTGGTTAGGTTTAGGGTTAGTGTTAGGCCTAGGGTTATCAATAGTTTTAGGTTTAGTTTTAGGGTAATGGGTACGTTTAGAGCTAGGTTTAGGGCTAGGGTTAAGTTTAGGATTAGGGCTAGTGTTAGGGGTATATTTAGGGATAGGTGTATGTTTATGTTTAGGATAAGGGTTAGGCTTTGAGCTATGGTTAGGACTAATTAAGTGTTAGGTTAGGGTTAGGTATAGGGCTATGCTTAGGCCTAAGATTACCTCTAGGTTTTGTGTTAGGTTTAGGCCTAGGGTTAGGGCTGTGGGTTATGTAAGAGCTAGGGTTATGATTACGGCTAGTTTTAAGGTTAGGATTTTGGCTAGGTCTAGTGTTAGGTTTAGATTTTTGTTAGGGTCAGGTTTAGAGGTAGGTTTACTCTTAAAGGCAGGGTCAGTGTTTGGGTTAGAATTAGAGTTAGGGTTACAGCCAGAATTAGTATTAGGTTTAGTTGTAGGGGTAGGGTTAGTGTTTGTACTAGGTTAAGGGTTACTTTAAGGGCTAGGGATAGGTTTTTGTTTAGGTCTAGGGCTAGAGTTAAGGCTAGATTTAGGATTTGGTTTATGCCTAGGGTTTGTGTTAGGGTTTGGTCTAGGATTAGGGCCAGGTTTAGACCTAGGATTACTGTTAGGGTGAAAAAAATGGTCAGGGTTAACATTAGGGGGTTTGTAATGGGGTTAGAGCTAGAGTGAGGGTAGGATTATGACTATTAATAGGGTTAGGGTTTTGGTTATCTTAAGGATTAGGGATAGGTCTAGGGTTACATTAGGGTTAGGGTTTCACTTTGGGTAAGGGATAGGCTTAGAGCTAGGGTTGGGGCTAGGGTTAGGGTTAGGGTTAGTGTTAAATCTAAGTTTAGGGCTCAGATTAGGGCTAGTTTTTGTGTTAGGATTAGGGATAATGTTATGGCAATGGATAATATAAGAACTAGGGTTACAATTATGGTTAGGGGTAAGTGTAGGTCTAGTGTTAGGTTTAGGTTTAATGTTAGGGTGATATTTATAGCTAGGTTAGTATTAGGATATGATTCAGAAACAGTGTTAGTTTTACAGTTAGGGTTAGGACTCAAATAAGGGCTAGGATTACTGTTAGGGTTCAGTTTAAGGTTAGGGTGGTCTTTAGAGCTAGGGTGACTGTTAGGATATGAGTCAGCATCAAGGTTAGTTTTAAGGTTAGGGTTATGAGTCGAATTAAGGCTAGGGTTCCTGTTAGGGTTTGGTTTAAGTTTAGGGTGGTGTTTAGACCTAAGGTGAGTGTTAGGATATGATTTGGGGTCAGGGTTAGATTAAGGTTATGGTAAGGACTCGAATTAGGGCTTGGGCTAGGTCTAGGTGTAGTGTTAGTGTTTGCATTATGTTAAGGGTTAAGGTTAGGAGTACTGCTCAGTTTTTTTTGGAAAGAGAGAGAGAAGGAGAGAGAGAGAGAGAGAGAGAGAGAGAGAGAGAGAGAGAGAGAGAGAGAGAGAATTTTTAATATTTTTATTTTTGGTCGACACAACACCTTTTTTTTAATTATATTTTCATTGTTGCTGAGGATCAAACCCAGCACCCTATGCATACCAGGTGAATGCGCTACCGCTTGAGCCACATCCTCAGCCTCTGTTGCTCAGTTTTGCTTTAGTCCTAGGTTATATGATTCACGTTAGGGTCAGGGCTAGTGTTTGTGTTAGGCTTAGGCTGAGGGTTATGTTAAGACTTGGAGTTAGGGTTAGATCTAGGGTTAAGGCTAGGTCTAATGATAGGGCAAGGGTTAGGGCTAGGTTTAGGGTTATGGTAAATGATAAGGATAGAACTAGGGATAAGGCTAGGGCTAGAGTTAGAGTTAGTCTTAGGGCTAGGATTATGGTTAGATTTAGGCTTAGAGCTCAATCAGGGCAAGGATTAGAACTAGGGTTAGTGTTCAGCTTATTCCTAGCATTAGGACTAGTTTAGGGTTTAGGGTAAGGGATGTGTTATAGCTAGGATTAGAGGTAGAGTGAGGGTTAGAATTAGGATTAGGGCTAGGTTTAGGTTTACAGTTATGATTAAGGCTAGGTTTAGGGCTAGGATGAGGGCTAGGGTTTGTTGTAGGGTTAGGTCTAGAATTAGGGTTAGGGATAATGTCAGGTCTAGTGTTACATTTAGAAGTAGATTTGGAATTAGGTCTATGTCTTAGTCTACTCTAAGTGTTAAGTTTAGGGTAAGGGTCAGTTTTAGATCTAGGGGTATTTTTAAGTTCAGGGTCAGGGTTATGGTTTGTATTAGGTTAAGATTTAGGGATAGGGCTCAAATGAGCATTAGGGTTAGAGTTAGGTCTAGGGTAATGAATTTGGTTAGGTTTAGGGTTCAGGGTAGGTTTAGGGTAATGGAGAGATTTAGGGTTTGCAATAGGGTTAGGGTTAGGCCTAGGATTAGCATTAGGAATAGAGTTATCATAAGGGTAATATATAGGCTTAGGGTTAGGGTTAGGGTTAGATCTAGGGTTAGTGTTATTGTTAGGGATAAGGCTAGGGTTATGTTTAGGTCAAAGGTTAGGCTTTGAGCTATGGTTAGGTCTAAGGTGAGGGTTAGGCTTAGGTTTAGGGTTAGGTTTATGCTTAGGATAGGTTTAGGCCTTGGATTAGGGATAGGTTTTGTGTTAGGTTTAGGTCTAGTTTTAGTGCTATGGGTAATGTAAGATCTAGGGTTCTAATTAGGGCTAGTTTTAGGGTTAGGGTTATGGCTAGGTCTAATGTTAGGTTTAGATTTTGGTTTAGAGTCAGTTTTAGAGCTAGGTTTAGTGTACATGTCAGGGTCAGTGTTCTGATTAGATTAGGGTGAAAGCCAGAATCAGGAATAGCGTTAGGTCTAGGGGTAGTGTTATTGTTTGGTTTAAGTGTTATTGTTAGGGCAAGGACTAAGTTTTGTTTAGGTCAAGGGCTAGAGTTATCAGTAGATTTAGGATTAGGTTTAGGTCTAGGGGTAGTGTTAGGGTTAGGTTTAGGTAAAATTTACTGTTAGGGCTAGTTTCAGGGTTCAGTTTAGGGTTAGGGTCAGGTTTAGACCTATAATTAGTGTTATGGTCAGAATAAGGGTGCAGATTAGGGTTAGGTTTTGGGTTAGGTTTAGAGA
>NW_026006748.1:7750-24419 GCF_001458135.2 Marmota marmota marmota
TAGTGTTTGGGTTATGTTAAGGGTGATTGTTAAGGCTAGGGCAAGGTTGTTGTTCAGGTCTAGGGCTAGAGTTATGGCTAGATTTAGGATTAGGTTTAGGTCTAGAATAGTGTTAGGTTTAGATTTCGGTATAGGTTTACCGGTAGGGCTAATATTAGGGTTCGGGTTCAAGTTAGGGTCAGGTTTAGACTTACGGTTAGTGTTTGGGTCAGTATAAGTTTCAGGGTTAGGATTAGAGTTTGGGTTATGGTTAGAGCTAGAATGAGGGCTAGGGTTATGACTAGTAATAGGGTTAGGGTTTGGGATAGGCTATGGATTAGGGTTAGGACTAGGGTTAGCATTAGATTTAGGGTTTGGCTCAAGGTAACAAATAGGATAAGAGGTAGGGTTAGGGAAGTGTTAGGGACTGGCTTATGGCTAGGGTTAGTGTTAGGGTTAAAGCTAGGGTTAGCACTCAGATTAGGGCCAGGTTTTCGGTTAGGTTAGGGCTAGTGTTAGGGCTACAGCTAATGTACGATCTAAGGTTATGATTAGGACCAGTTTGGGGGTTAGTGTTATGGCTAGGTCAAGTGTTAGGATTACGATTAGTGTTGGCATGATGTTTAGAGCTAGAATTAGTGTTAGGGTCAGGGTAAGTGTTCAGGTTAGAGTTAGCTTTATGGTTAAAGCCAGAATTATCACTAGGGTTAGGTCCAGGAGTAGGCTTAGTGTTTGGGTTAGGTTAAGGTTTATTATTAGGGCTAGGGCTAGGTTTTTGTTTATATCCAGGGCTAGAGATATGGCTAGATTTAGGATTGGGTTTAGGTCTATGGCTAGTGTTAGGGTTAGGTTTAGGTATAGGCTTATATCTAGTGCTAGTGTTAGGGTTCAGTATAGGGTTAGGGTCAGATTTAGATCCACAGTTACCATTAGCGTAAGAATAAGTGTCAGGTTTGAGTTATGGTTAAAGCTAGAGTGAGGGCTAGGGTTAGTACTAGTAATAGGATTAGGTTTAGGACTAGGGTTAGCATTAGGGTTAGGTTTGGCTTAGGGTAAGGGATAGGGTTAGACCCAGGGTTACGGTTACATTTTGGGTAGGGTTAGGGCTAGTGTTAGGGTTAGTTTAGGGTTTATGCTAGGGTTAGTTTTCTGATTAGGGCTAAATTTTGGTTAGAGTTAGGGCTAGGTTCAGAGTTATGACCAATGTTTGCAGTAGAGTTACAATTTGGGCTAGTTATAAGATTGAGGTTAGGTCTAGGTCTTGTGTTAGGGTTAGGTTTAATATTAGCGTGATGTTTAGAGCTAGGGTTAATATTAGGGTCAAAATTAAGGTCAGGGCTAGTTTTACGGTTAGGGTTTGGACTCGAATTAGGGCTAGGGTTAGGGCTAGGTGTAGCGTTAGGTTTTGGTTTAGGTTGAGCTTTAAAATTAGGGCTATTGCTCGGTTTTCTTTTAGAGCTAGGGCTATGGTTAGGGCTAGTTTTAAGATTAGCGTTAGGTTTAGTCTTAGGTTTAGATTTAGATTTAGATTTAGGATTAGATCTAGGGTTAGGTATAAGGCTAAGGATGTGGGTAGCATTAGTTCTAGGTTTATAGCTAGGATTAGGGTTATGATAAAATAGGATTAGATCTAGGGATAGAGCTAGGGTGAGAGTGAGAGTTCGTCTTAGGGCTAGGCTTAGGGTTTGGTTAGGTATAGGGCTTAATTAGGGCTAGGAATAGGGCTAGGTTTATGTTTATGTTTAGGCCTAGGGTTAGTTTTGGGCTTAGGGTTAGGTTTAGTGAAATTGATGGGGTTAGAGCTAGTTTTAGGGATAGGATGAAGATTGGAATTAGGGTTATGGCTAGGGTTTTGTTAGAGTTATGATTAAGGCTAGGTTAAGGGCTAGGATGAGGGTTAAGGTTTGTGTTTTGGTTAGGGCTAGGATTAGTGTTAGGGCAAATGTCAGTTCTAGTTTTACAGTTAGGGATAGTTTTAAGGTAAGGTTTATGGTTATGTTCAGTGTAAGGGTTAGATTTAGTGTAAGGGTCAAATTTAAAGCTAGGGGTTTTATTAGGGTCAGGGTCATGTTTAGAGTTTTGTTTAGGTTAGGTTTTAGGGTTAGGGCTCAAATTAGCATTAGGGTTTGTGTTAGGGTAATGATAGGGTTAGGTTTAGGGTTCAGGTTATGTTTAGCATAATGGATAGGGTTACGGTTAGGCATAGGGTTAGATTTAGGCCTAGGTTTAGCATTAGAATTAGGGCTATGTTTAGGGCAATTGATAGGGTTAGAGCTAAGTTTAGGGCTAGGTTTATGGATAGGATTAGGGCTAGGGTTATGGTTATGGTTAGGATTAGAGTTATGGTTTCTGTTAAAGTTAGGGCTAGGATTACAGCTAGGGCAAATGTCAGGTCTATGGTTATGTTAGAAACAATTTTAAGGTTAGGTTTATGGGGGTACAAGGGCTAAATTTAGGGGTAGGGTCAGGGTTGGAGCTAGGTATATTATTACGGGAATCATCAGAGTTAGGATTTGGCTTAGGTTAAATTTACGATTAGGGTTCAATTTAGCATTAAAGTTAGGGTTAGGGTAATGATAGGGTTAGGTTCAGGGTTCAGGTTAGGTTTAGGTTAATGAATAAGGTTTGGGTTAGCAATAAGGTTAGGGTTAGTCCTAGGGTTAGTATTAGGGTTATGGTTAGGGTTAGGGTAGTGGATAGTGTTAGAGCTAGTGATAAAGCTAGGGTTATGTTTAGGATTCTGGCTAGGGTTAGAGTAAGGTTTAGGGCTAGGTTTTGGGATAGGTTTAGGTTTAAAACTAGGGTTAAGTCTCAAATAAGGGCTAGGTTTTGGTTTTGGTTAGGGCTAGGGTTAGGGCTATGGCTAATGTATGATCTAGTGTTACAATTTGTGCAAGTTTTAGGGTTAGGGTTAGGGTGATGTTTTGAGCAAGGTTTATATTTAGAGTCAGTGTAAGGGTCAGGGTTTGTTTCAGTATTAAGTTTAGGACTCGAATTAAGGGTAAAGTTAGTGCTAGGTGTAGGGTTAGGTTTTATTTTAGGTTAAGGGTTACGGTTAGGTCTATGGCTCAGTTTTATTTTAGGGATAGGGCTAAGGTTAAGGCTAGATTTTGTATTAGCATCAGGGTTAGGGCTAGTTTTAGAGTGAAGTGTAGGCTTGGGTTAGGGTTAGATTTAGAGTTAGGGTTGATCCAAAGTTAGGGCTCGTGCTAGGGTTAGGGCTAGGGTTATAGTTATGGTAAGGAATATGGTTAGAACTAGGGATATGTCTTGGGTGAGAATTAGAGTTATTCTTAGGAGTAGGCTTAGGGTGAGGGTTAGGGTTACTGTTAAATTAGGGCTAGGATTAGGACCTGGGTTAGTGTTAGGGTTAAGCCTAGGGGTTGGGCTAGGGTTAGGGCTAGCACTGGGGTTAGGGTTAAGTTTAGGAGAATGAGTGGGGTTAAGGTAGGTTTAGGGCTAGAGTGAGAGTTAGAATTAGGATTGGGCCTTGAGTTATGGTTCAGTTTAGGATTAAGGCTAGGATTAGGGCTAGAATAAGGGTTAGGTATTCTGATAGGGTTTGGGCTAGGTGTAAGGCCTGGGATAATATCAGGTCTAGGGTTATGGAGAAGGATAGTTTTAGGTTTAGGATATGGCTAGTTCTATTGTAAGGGTTAGGTTTAGGTTAAAGGTCAACTTTAGACCTATGGTTATTATTAGTGTCATGGTCAGGGTCAGGGTTAGCCTTTGGTTTACATTATGGTTAAGGGATTAGGGCTTGAATTAGTGTTAGGGTTAGGTTTAATGTAAGGTAATGGAAGGGTTTACTTTAGGTTTAAGTTAAGGTTTAAGGTAACAGATGGGTTAGGTTTCAGCGATCGGGTTAGGGTTAACATTAGGGTTAGGGTTATGTTTAGTGTAATGGATAGTTTTAGAGCTAGGGTTAGGGCTAGGTTATGGTTGGGATTAAGTCTAGGATTAGGGTTAGGTTTAGAGGTAGGGCTAGGGTTTGGTTTAAGGTAAGTGTTAGGGTTAGGGTAAGTGTTAGTTTAGGGTTAAGTTTATTGTTAGGTTAGGATAAGTGTTAGTGTTTGAGCTAAGGTTAAATCTGGTGCGAGGGTTAGGTTTAGGCTTAGTTTTAAGTTCAAGATTATGGTTAGAGTTAGGCTTAGTGTTAGGGATAGGGTTTTAATTATGGTTAGGATTAGGGTTAGGGTAATGGATATGGTTACAGCTAAATTTGGGACTAGGGATAGGTTAGGATTAGGGCTAGGGTTAGGATTAGGATTTAGGATAGGGCTAGGATTATGTTTAGTGTAAGGGTAAGGTTTGAGCTAGGGTTAGGTCTAAAGAGAGGGTTAGGGTTAGAGTTAGGGTTTGGGTTAGGGCTAGGCCTAGAGCTAAGTTTAGGCCTAGGATTAGCTCTAGGTTTTGTGTTCGGTTTAGGTCTAGGGTTAAGACTATAGGTAATGTAAAATATAGGGTTATATTTAGGGATAGTTTTAGGTTTAGGGTTATACCTAGCTCTAGTGTTAGGTCTAGGTTTTGGGTTAGTGTCAGGTTTAAAGCTAGTTTAAGTATTAGGATCAGGGTCAGTGTTTTGGATAGGGTTAGGTTTAGGGTTAGAGCCAGAATTAGGATGAGGTCTAGGTAGGTCTAGGGATAGGGTAAGTGTATGGTTTAGGTTAAGGGTTATTGTTAGGGCTAGTGCTAGGATTTTGTTTAGGTCTAGGGCTAGAGTTATAGCTATATTTAGGATTAACTTTGGGTCTAGTGTTAGGTTTAGGCATAAGTATAGGGTTTCTGTTAGGTCTTGTGATAAGTTTTGGTTTAGGTTTAGGGACAGGTTTAGACCTAGGGTTACTTTTATTGTCAGATGAGGGTCAAGGTTACATTTAGAGGTAGATTGAGGGCTAGGGTTAAGACTAGTAATATGGTTAGAGTTGAAGTTAGGCTAAGGATTTGGGTTAGGACTAGGATTAGCATTTGGGTTAGGTTTTGGCTTAGGGTAAGTGATAGGATTAGAGCTAGTGTTAGGGCTAGGGTTAGGGTTAGGTTTAGGGCTAGTTTTAGGGTTAATATTAGGGTTAAAGCTAGGTTTAGGGCTCGGATCCAGGGTAGGATTTGTGTTAGTGTTAATGCTAGGGTTAGGACAATGACTAATGTACGAACTAGGGTTGCAATTAAGGCTAGTTTTAGTGTTGTGGTTAAGGCTAGGTGTACTGTTAGGGTTAATTTAAGTTAGAGTTATGTTTAGAGCTAGGATTAGTGTTAGGGTCAGCGTCAGGGTCAGAGTAATTTTCAGAGTTAGGGTTAGGGCTACTTGTAAGGTTTGGGTTTGGTTCAGGTTAATGGTTTGTGTTAGGGATATGGCTTGGTTTTGTTTTATGGCTAGGACTAAGACTAGAGCAAGTTTTAGGATTAGCATTATGGTTAGGAGTAGTGTTAGGATTTGGTCTGGCTTATTATTACAGTTAAATTTAGAGTTAGGTTTAGATTTAGAGTTAGATTTAAATCTAGAGTTAGGATAGGGCTAAGGATAGAACTAGGGCTAGGGCTAGGGCAAGAGTTCTAGTTAGTCTTAGGGCTAGGGTTAGGGTTAGTATAGGATTAAATTAGAGCTAGGCTTAGTGCTAGGCTTAGTGTTACTATTAGGCCTAGGGTTAGGGCAGGGTTAGGTTTAGGTTTAGGGTTACAGTTAGGTTTTTGGTAAGGGATGGGGTTATAGGTATTTTTAGGGCTAGGGTGAGGGTTAGAATTAGGGTTAGGGTTTGGGTTAGGGTTCGGGTTAGGATTAAGGCTAGGTTTAGGGCAAGGATTATGGTTAAGGCTAATTTCAGGTCTAGGGTTATGGTTAAAGATAGTTTAAGGTTAGGTTTATGGCTATGCCTTGTGTAAGCATTAGGTTTAGGGTTAGGGTCTGGTTTAGAGATAAGGGTATTATTAGGGTCATGGTCACGATTAGTGTTTTGGATAGGTTAAGGATTAAAGTTAGGACTTGAATTACCATTAAGATTATGATCAGTAATGATAGGGTTAGGTTTATTTTTCAGGTTAGATTTAGGGTAACGGAAAGGGTGAACATTAAGGATAGGGTTAGGTTTAGGCCTAGGGTTAGGGTTATGGTTAGGGTAATGAATGGGGTTAGAGCTAGGGTTACAGCTAGGGTTATGGTTACAATTAGTGATAGGGTTAGTTAGGTTTAGGGTTAAAGCTAGGTTTAGGGCTCAGAATAAGGCTAGGATTTGGGTTAAGTTAGGGCTAGGGTTAGGGTTATGGCTGATGTAAGTACTAGGGTTATGATTAGGGCTAATTTTAGTGTTAGGGTTAGGACTAGGTCGAGTGTTAGGTTTAGGTTTAGGGTTAAGGTGATGTTTAGACCTAGGGTTAGTTTTAAGGTCAGAGTCAGGGTGAGGATTAGTTTTAGGGTTTGACTTAAGACTCGGATTATTGCTAAGGTTAGGGCTAGGTGTAGGATTAGGGCTTGGTTTATGTTAAGGGTTAGGGTAAGGTCTATGGGTCAGTTTGGTTTTAGTGCTAGGGCTAGGGTTAGGACTAGTATTAGGATTAGCCTTAGGGATAGGGCTAGGATTAGGTTTAGGCTTAGGCTTATTGTTAGGGTTAGATTTAGAGTTAGGGTTAGATCTAGTGTTATGGCCAGGGATATGAATAGGGCTAGGGTTAGACCTACGGTTCAGGCTAGGTTTAGGCTTTCTGTAATATATAGGGTTAGAATTAGAGTTGAGAGTTAGAATTAGTCTTTGGGCTAGAGTTAGGGTTAGGGTTAGGGATAGGGATAAATTAGGGCTAAGATTAGGGCTATGGTTGGTGTTAGGTTTAGGCCTAGGTTTAGGGTTAAGGTTATAATTAAGGCTATGCTTAGGGCTAGGATAAGGACTAGGGTTTGTGTTAGGGTTAGGCTAGGATTATGGCTAGAGCTAAAGTCAGGTGTAGAGTTATGGTTAGGGATAGTTTTAGGGTTAGGTTTATGTCTAAGTCTAGTGTAAGGCTTAGGTATAGTGTAATCATCAGGTTTAGAGCTAGGGAAATTATTAATGTCAGGGTCAGTGTTGGGCTTTGGCTTAGGTTTGAGTTTAGGGATAGGGCTCAAATTAGCATTAGGGTTAGCATTAGGGTAATGATAAGGTTAGGTTTAGGGTTCAGGTTAGGTTTCGGGTAATTGACAGTTTGGGGGATAGTGATAAGGTTAGGGTTAGGCATAGGGTTAGCATTAGGGTAAGGGTAATGTTTAGGGTAATGGATACAGTTAGAGTGAAGGTTAGGGCTAGGGTTATGGTTAGGAATAGGTCTTGAGTTAGGGTTAGGATGAGGGTTAGAACTATGGTTAGGTTTAGGGTAATGTTTAGCATACGGGTTACTTTCTGAGCTATGGTTAGGGCTAGGCTGGGAGTTAGCTTCAGGGTTAGATCTAGGAATAGGATTACCATAGGTTTTGGGTTACAGTTAGGGTAAGTGTTAGACCTAGGAATAGCGGTAGGGTCAATATAAGGGTCAGGGTAAGGGTTAGAATTTGTTATAGTGTTAGAGCTAGAATGAGATCTAGGGTTAGGGCTTTAAATAGAATGGGTTTTGGTTAGCCTAAGTATTAGGGATAGGTCTAGTGTTACTCTTAGGTTTAGGGTTTTGCTTAGGGTAAGGGATTGGTTTAGAGCTAGGGTTAGGGGCATGGTTAGGGTTGGAGTTAGGGATACATCTAGGTTTAGGTCTCGGATTAGGGCTAGTTTTTGTGTTAGGGTTAGGGATAGGATTAGGGCCATGACTAATGTAAGAACTAGGGTTAAATTTAGGTGAGTTTTAGTGTTATGGTTAGGTTTAGTGTTAGGTTAGGTTTACGTTTAGGGTGGTATTTATAGCTAGGTTTTGTGTTAGGATAAGAGTCAGGTCAGGGTTCATTTTAGGTTTAGGGATAGGACTCGAATAATTGTTAGGGTTATTCTTAGCGTTCGGTTTAAGGTGAGGGTGGTGTTTAGAGCTAGGTTGAGTGTTAGGATATGAGTCAGGGTCAGTGTTAGTTTTAAAGTTAGTGTTAGAACTCGAATTAGGTCTAGGGATAGGTCTAGGTTTAGTGTTAGGGTTTGGTTTAAGTTAGTGTTTAGGATTAGGGCTATTGCTTGGTTTTAGTTTAGTCCTAGGGTTAGGTTTAGGGATAGTGTAAGTGTGAAGCTTAGGCTTAGGGTTAGGGTTAGATTGGAGTTAGGGTTATATCTATGGTTAGGGCTGGGACTAAGGATAGGGCAAGCGTTAGGGCTAGGGATAGGGTTATGGTAAGGGATAGGTTGTTGTTAAGGGATAGGGTTAGAACTAGGGATAGGTATAGGGCAAGAGTTTGAGTGAGTCTCCGTTCTAGGGTTAGTGTTAGGGTTAGAGATAGGGCTAAATTAGTGCTAGGATTAGGGCTAGGTTTATTGTTTGGCTTAAGCCTAGAGTTAGGGTTAGGTTTAGGTTTAAGATTAGGGTAAGAGATGGCATTATAGCTAGGTATACAGGTAGGTTGAGTTTTAAAATTAGGGTTAGGGGTAGAGTTAGGGTTAGGGTCATGATTAAAGCTAGGTTTAGGGTAAGGATGCGGGCTAGGGTTTGTTTTAGGTTTAGGACTAGGATTAGGGCTAGGGCTAATTTCAGGTCCAGAATTATGTTTAAAGATGGTTTTAGGTATAGGATTATGGTACGTCTAAAGTAAGGGTTAGGAGTAGGGTTATGTTGAAGTTTAGAGCTAGGGGTTATATTACGGTCAAGGTCAGGGTTAGGATTTGGGATAGGTTAAGGTTTAAAGTTAGGGCTTGAATTAGTGTTAGTGTTAGGGTTAGTGTAACGATAGGTTAAGTTTAGGTTCAGGTTAGGTTCAGGGTAATAGATTGGTTAAGATTAGGGATAGGATTAGGTTCATGCCTAGGGTTAGCATTTGGGTTATGGTTTTGGTTATAGTAATGGATAGAGTTAGATATCAGTTTAGGGCTAGGTTTATGTTTATGAATAGTGCTAGGGTTAAAGCTAGGATTAGGGATAAGATTGGGGTTAAGTTAGGGATAGGGTTAGGGATTGGGATAAGTTTTGGGTTAAGTTAGGGATAGGGTTAGGGATAGGGCTAATGTAAGTTCTAGGGTGAAGTTTCGGGCTAGTTTTAGTGCTTTAGGGCTAGAGTTATTGTTAGGATTAGGTTTAGGGTTAGGGTGATGTTTACAGCTAGTAGTCTTAGGCTCAGTGTCAGTTTCAGGTTTAGTTTAAGGGTTTGGCTTACAACTCATATTAGGGTTAGTGTTAGGGCTAGGTTTAAGGTTAGTGTTTGGTTTAGCTTAAGGGTTAGTGTCATAGCTATAGCTCGGTTTTGTGCTAGGGCTAGGGCTAGGGTTAGGGTTAGTTTTAGGATTAGTGTTATGGTTTGCGCTAGTGTTATGGTTTGGCTTAGTCTTTGGGTTAGGGTTTGATTTAGAGTTAGGTTTTGTCTAACGTTAGTGCTAGGGCCAAAGATAGGGCAAGGGTTAGGGCAAGGGTTAGGGCTAGGGTTAGGGTTATGGTAAGAGTTAGAACAAGTGAAAAGTCTAGGGTTAGGAATAGGGCTAAATTATGGCTAAGATTAGGACTAGGGTTAGTGTCAGGGTTAGGCCTAGAGTTTTGATTAGGGTTGTAATTAAGGCTATGTTTAGGGCTAGGATAAGGGATAGGGTTTGTGTCACGGTTAGGGCTAGAATTATGGCTAGGGCTAATGTCAGGTCTAGGGTTACAGTTAGCGATAGTTTTAGGGAAATGTTTATGGCTAGGTCTATTGTACTGGTTAGGTATAGGGTGAGAGTTAGGTTTTGAGCTAGGGGAATTATTAGGGCCAGGGTCAGTGTTGGGGCTTGGTTTAGGTTTGAGTTTAGGGTTATAGCTCGAATTAGAGTTAGGTTTAGTGTTAGGGAAAAAATAGGGTTAGGTTTATGGTTCAGGTTAGGTTTAGGGAAATTGATATTTTTGTGGACAGTGATAGGGTTAGGCTTAGTCATAGTTATCATTAGGGTAAGGGTTATGTTTAGGGTAATGGATATAGTTAAGTTTAGGGCTAGGATTATGGTTAGGATTAAGTCTTGGTTTAGGGTTAGGGTGAGGGTTAGGATTAAGGCTAGGTTTGCAGCTCCGATGAGGGTTTGTGTTAGGGTTAGGGCTAGAATTATGGCTAGGGCTAATGTCAGGTCTAGGGTTATAGTAAGGGATAGTTTTACAGAAAGGTTTATGGCTAGGCCTATTGTAAGGTTTAGGTAGAGGGTAAGAGTTAGGTTTAGAACTAGGGGAATTATTAGGACAGTGCCAGTGTTAGGGCTTAGTTTAGGTTTGAGTTTAGGGTTACAGCTCAAATTAGAGTTAGGGTTAGGGTTAGGGTAAAGATAGGGTTAGGTTTAGGGTTCAGGTTAGGTTTAGGGTAATTGATATTTTTGTGGATAGTGATAGGGTTAGTGTTAGACTTAGGTTTAGCATTAGGATAAGGGTTATGTTTAGGGTAATGGATACAGTTATATTAAGGTTAGGGCTAGGGTTATGGTTAGGATTAGGTCTTGTGTGAGGGTTAGGATTAAGACTAGGTTTATGGCTCAGATGAGGGTTTGTGTTAGGGCTAGGGCTAGGATTAAGGCTAGGTCTAATATCAGGTCTAGCATTACAGTTAAGGGTAGTTGTAGGGTTTGGTTATGAACAGGTCTACTGTGAGGGTTAGGTTTAGGGTAATCATCAGGTTTAGAGCTAGGTGTGTTATTATGGTCAGGGTCAGGATTAGGGATTGG
Organism: Marmota marmota marmota; assembly: GCF_001458135.2. Lineage (NCBI taxonomy): Eukaryota > Metazoa > Chordata > Mammalia > Rodentia > Sciuridae > Marmota > Marmota marmota. Next base: position 18,487 of record NW_026006748.1, read on the forward strand.
TTTCGGTTAAGGTTTAGAGTTAAGGCTTTAATTAGCATTAGGTTCAGAGTAATGGATATGGTTAGGTTTAGGGTTCAGGATAGGTTTAAGGCTTTGAATAGCCTTAGGGATAGCTATACAGTTAGGTTTAGTCCTATTGTTAGCATTTGGTTAGGCTTAAGTTTAGGGTAAAAGATAGGATTACAGCTAGGTTTAGGGCTATGTTTATGGTTAGGATTAGGGTTAGTGTTAGGGTTAGGCTTATGTTTAGGCCTAGGGTTAGGGTTAGGTTTAGGGTAAGTGTTATGGTTGGAGCTAGATTTAGGGCTAGGGTGAGGGTTAGCGTTAGAGCAGGTCTAGGGTAAATGATAGGGATAGGGCTGTGTTTAGCATTAGGGTTAGGGTTAGGGTTATGGTAATGGATAGAGTTAGATTTAGGATTTTTCCAGTGGTTACAGTTAAAATTAGGGTTAAATTTAGGGTTAGGGATAGGGCTATGTTAATGTTTAGGGTTAGGATTAGGGCTCAGTTTTGAGGTAGAATTAGGGTTACTTTATTCAAATGTCTTTGATACAATCCAGGATTCATCTTTAACTAACCTACTCTGTTTCCCAGATTTAGGCCTTTTGGTTCAACTGTTTTGTGTCTGAAACAGTCAATGTTTTCATTTTACTTCATTTTGACCTTTGTGAGTAAATGTAAATGGACCTGGAAATAAAACAGGGTTTATGATAGCTGCTTGAAACTGCACACACACCCTCAATTCTTTGTGGGAACACTCTGGTATGTTCATTGTGAGTCTAGGCCTAAGCTCAAGTATGCAAAAATAACTTTATCCGAGAGCCCTTTAGGAGAAAGCAGGGAATATGCATGCACTGAAATTCCTCCCATAATTATTTGGTCATATTTGTTTGATACTGAGTAGGATTCATTATTTTGGTTTCCCCACAAAGCTCTCCAAGTGTGGACTAGGATCAATGGTTCTCTAATAAGGTTAGGGTTAGTGTTAGGTTTAGGATTAGGGATAGTGTTAGATGTAGTGTTAGGGTGAGAGTAAGTTTTGTACAAATTACTTTGATACATGGAAGGAGTCAACATTTACCTAGCCTTAATATGTTCCTCGGGTTTGGGCTTTCTCATTTCAATGGTTTGCTAACAGGGACACTCTGTATTTTAAGGTTTCACTTCATATTGACCTATATAGGTAAATGAAAATGGAGGTTGAAATCAAACCGAGTTGGAGCTAGCTGCTTGAAACTTCAAACACTGAATCAGTTCTCTTTGGGAACTCTCTGGTTCTTTGTTAAAGTAGCCCTAGGATGAAGATAGCAAAAACAACTTTATCTGAGAGCCTTTTAGTAGAAAACAGAGAAATATTTGCATGAACTGAAACACCACCTCAATTATTTGGTCATATTTCTTTGATACTGCATAGGATTCATCTGATAGCTTAGCCCCCCAGGCTACCCACGTTTGGGACTTCTAGGATCATCAGTTTTTCAATCAGGTTAGGTTTTGTGTTAAGGATAGTGTTAGGGCTAATGTTAAAGCTAGTATTAGGATTAGAGGCAGTTTTTTTTTTTAATTTCTTTGATACTGGGCAGGATTCATTATTTTCTTACTATACTCCACCTGTTTGGGCCTCCTAGGTTCAATGGTTTGCTGTAAGGAACAGTTTTTAATTTAAAATTTCAGTTCATTTTGTCCTATACAGGTAAATGGAAATGGAGTTGAAAATCAAACAGCATTGGTGCTAGCTGCTTGAAACTTCACACTCCATTAATTCTCTGTGAGCAATCTCTGGTTTGTTCTTGTGACAGTAGGCCTAAGCTGAAGCATGTAAAAACAACTTCATCCAAGAGTCCTTTAGGAGACTCTTGGGAAATATGCATGTACTGATATACTCCATCAACTTTTTGGACAGATTTCTTTGATACTGCACAGCATTCATCCCTTAGCTTTCCCCACTAGGCTTCCCAAGTTTGGAAATTCTATGGTTAAAGTTTTCATAAAAATGTTCGGGTTAGGGTTGGAGTTAGTTTTATTCAAAATTCTTTGATACTTGGCAGGATTCATCTTTTAGCTAGATTTACTCTGTTCCCCAGGTTTAGGCCTTCTCTGTTCACAGGTTTGCTGTCAGGAACATTATTTATTTTAAGATTTCACTTCATTTTGACCTATACGGAAAAGTTAATGGAGTTGAAAATCAAACAGGGTTTGTTCTAGCTTGTTGAAACGTCACACACTCCATCAGTTCTCTCTAGGGACTCTGGTATGTTCCTTGTAAAAGTGGGCGTATGCTTAAGCATGCAAAAACAACGTAATCTGAGAGCCCTTTAGGAGAAAACAGAAAAATATGCATGTATTGAAATACCTCCCATAATTATTTGGTCAGATTTGTTTGATATTGGATAGGATTCATCACTTAGCTTGCCCCACAAGGCTCCCCAAGTGTGGGAAGTCTAGGACCAATGGTTCTCTAATCAGGTTAGGGTTAATGTTAGGTTTAGGGTTATGGCTAGGGCTAGGGTTAGAGGTAATGTTAGGGCGAGAGTTTTGTTCAAATTTCTTTGATACTAGGAAGGAGTCATCTTTTATCTAGCCTTAGTATGCTCCCAAGGTATGCTCTTCTCAATTCAATGGTTCACTATCATGAACACTTTCTATTTTAAGGTTTCACTTCATTTTGACACCTAAGGGTAAATGAAAATGGAGATGGAAATCAAACAGGCATCCCTTCCCCTAAATCTAACCCTAAACCTAACCATAAACATAGCCCTAATCCTAGGCCTAAGGCTAACACTAACCCTAGACCTATTCCTAGCCCTAATTTAGCCCTAACCCTAAACCAAACTCTAGCCCTAAAACTAAGTCTAACTCTTGCCATAGACCTATTTTTAGTTCTAACCCTATCCTTTACCATAACCCGAACACTAGCCCTAATCTTAGCTCTAACACTAGCCATAGATGTAACCCTAGAATTAACCATAACTCTAAATCTACTTCTAAGCCTAAACTCACCCTATCAGTAGCAATAATACTAACGCTAATCATAAAACTACTCTTAACTTTAGCTTTCGTCATAAAACAAAATCAAGCCATAGAAGTAACCCTAAACCTTAATGTAAATCAAATCCTAACTCTACATCTAGCCCTAAACCTACCCCTAATTTGAGTCATATCCCTAACCATAAAAAGAACCATTACCCTGACTCTGACTCTAACACTAACCCTAGTTCAAAACATCACCCTAAACCTAAACCTAATCCTAAAACTAGACTTAGTCCCAAATGTAACCTTAAAACTAACCCTAGTCATAAGCTTAGTTTTTTCATTAGCTGTATCCTTCTAGGAGAGCTCTAACATAACCCAAAACCTAGCCCTAATCCAAGAACCAATCCTAGCTTTAACCCTAACTCGAATCATAAACCTAGTCCTAACTCTTACCCTAAACCTAACCCTAACTTTAAGCCTTGCACTAAACCTAAACATAACCCTACCCCTAGCCCTGACTCTAACTGCAAACCTAGCCCTAACCCTAGCTCTACCTTATCCATTACCCAAAACCTAACACTAACTATAATGCTAATCCTCAGGCTGACCCTAGCACTATCCCTAAACCTAACATGTCAATTACCCTAAAACTAACCTTAAACCTACCCCTAAAGTATCATTATCCTAAATGTAACCTTAACCCTAATGCTAACTCGAGGCCTAAACCTAACACTAAACCTAACCCTAAAAATAATCCTAACCCTAACACAAATCCTAAACCTAACCCTAACACTAACCATAACACAAACCCTAAATCTGACCCTCACCCTAACACGAACCCTAACACTAACCCTAAAATTAACCATAACACTAACCCTAACCCTAACACTAACCCTAACCCTAAAACTGACTATATGTGTAACCATAACCCTAACCCTAACACTTACCCTAATCCTAACCCTAATGTTAACTCTAACCCTAGCATGAAACCTACCCCTAACCCTAACCCTAAAACTAACCCTAACACTAACCTTAACCCTATCCCTATAATTAACACTGACCCTAACACTAATCCTAACACTAACCCTAACACTAAACCTAACACCAATCCTAACCTTATCACTAACATTAACCCTAATCATAACCCTAAACATATCACTAATCCTAACCCTAAACCTAACCCAAAAACTAACCCTAACCCTAACCCTAACCAAACAGTAACACTAACCCTAATCTTACAAATAAATGCAAACTTTATACTAACCCTAACCCTTAACATAACACTAACTTTATCCTTAACCCTAACCCTATAACTAACTTTAAACTTAACCCTTACCATAACACTAACCCTAACCCTAAGCCTAACACTAACCCTAAACCTATTCCTAACCTTAACACTATCCTTAACCATAACCTTAACACTAACCCAAACACTAAAACTAACCCTAACACTAAACCTAACACTAACCCCAACCCTAACACTCACCCTAACCCTAACCCTAACATGAACCCTAAACCTAACACTACCACTTTCCCTAACCCTATCCCTAACACTAACACTAACCCTAAACCTAACCCTTACCATAACTCTAAACCTAACCCCAACCCTAACACTAACACTAACCCTAACACTAACCCTAACCCTAACTCTAATACTATCCTTAATCGTAATACTAACACTAACCCAAACAATAAAACTAACCCTAACCCTACCTAATACTAACCCTAACCCTAACACGAACCCTAAACCTAACCCTAACACTAAACCTAAACCTATCCCTAACCCTAATACTAACCTTAACCGTAACCCTAACACTAACACAAACACTAAAACTAACCCTAAGTCTAAACCTAACACTAACCCTAACACTCACCCTAACACTAATCCTAACACGAACCCTAACGCTATCTCTAACACTAACCCTAACCCTATCCCTAACACTAACCCTAACCCTAAACCTAACCCTTAACATAACTCTAACCCTAACCCCAATCCTAACCCTAACACTAACCCTAACCCTAAACCTAAACCTAAACCTAACACTAAAACTAACACTAACACTAACCTAACCCTAACCCTTACCCTAACCCTAATCCGAACTGTAACCCTAACCCTAATGCTAAACCTAACCGTAACAGAAAACCTAACACTAAGCCTAAAACACACCCTAACCTAAACCTAACTCTCACTCTAACATTAACCCTAACCCTAATCCAAACATTAAAACTAAACCTAGCCCTAACCCTAAACATTTTCCTAAACCTAACCCTAACTGGATCCCTAACCCTAAAGCTAACACTAACCCTAACACTAAAACTAACACTAACCATGACCCTAACTCTAACCCTTAAACTTACCCTACCCCTACCTCTAACCCTAACCTTAACGCTAACCCTAACACTAATTCTAAACCTAACACTAACACTAATACTAACCCTAATTCTAGGCCTACACCTAACCATAACCCTAACCCTAACTCTAACCCGAACACAAACCCTAACACAAACCATAACCATAAACCTAACCCAAAACTAACCCTAACCCTTACCAAACCCTAACACTGACCCTAACAATAAACACAAATCTAAACCTAAAACTAACCCTAAACCTAACACTAAGCCTAACCCTAACCCTAACCATAACACTAACCCTTACCCTAAACCTAACCCTAACACTAACCCTAAACCTATCCCAAAACCTAACACTATACCTAACACTAACAGTAACCCTAACACTAACACTAACCCTAACAGGGAACCTATCCCTAATCGTAATGGTAACAGTAACACTAGCAGGAACCCTAACCCTAATCCTAACACTAACCCTAACCCTAAACCTAACCCTAACACAAAACCTAACCCTAAACCTAACTCTAACACTAACTCTAAAACTAACCATAACCCTAACAATAAACCTAATTTTAACCCTAACCCTAAGCCTAACGTAAACCTAACCCTAA
>NW_026006748.1:32209-68949 GCF_001458135.2 Marmota marmota marmota
ACCCTAACACTAGCCCTAGACCTAAGCCTAATCCTAAATATAGCCATAACTCTAGACCTAGACCTAAAAAAAATCCCTGAGCCCTAGCCCTAACATAATCCTTAACCTAAAGCAAACACTAATCCTATTCCTAGACCTAACTCTAGTCCTAATTCTGGCTTTCACCTTAAACCTAAGTCAAACCTGAACACTGACCCTAACACTAACACTAAACCTAGCTCTAAACCTGAACCTAACCAAAAACCTTAACCTAACACTAGACATAGCCATAACTCTAACCCTAAAACTAGCTCTAACAAGAACCCTAGATCTTTCATTACACATAGCCTTAACCCTGGGCCTAAACCTAACACAAAACCTAGCCCTAATCTGAGGCCTAAACCTACCCTAAGCATAACGATGATCCTAAATGTAGCCCTAAACCTAACCCTCGCCTTACACATAATCCTAGCTCAAAGCCTAACCCTTAGCCTAAACATAACCCTAGCCCTATTCCTAAACAAAAACTTAACCTTAGCCCTAATCCTAACTTTAAACCTAGTACTAACACTAGTTATAACACTAACATTACCCTAACCCTAACCCTAATAATAACCCTAGCCCTAAACCTAACACTATCCCTAATGCTCAAACTAACTCTAAACCTAAACATTGCCATAAACTTAACCAAAACCTTACCATAAATCAAAACTAAACCTATCCCTAAACCTATATTTAACCAAAACCTAAACTTAACCCTAAACCTAATCTTACATCTAATCCAATACATTACTCTAAAACTAACACTAACTCTAATGAAGACCCTAGCTCTAAACCCAAACCTAACCCTAACCCTAACCATAACCCTAACCCAGACCTAACTCTAAACCTAACACTTCTGCTAGCCCTAACCATAGCTTAAACCCTAACCCTTACCTTAACCCTAACACTAGCCAAATCCCTAACCATAATGCTAAATCTAGCCCTAAGCCTAACACTAAACCTAGCCCTCATCCTAGCCCTAATTTAGTCCAATTCCTAACCCTAACCCAAACCCTAGAATTAAGACTAACTATAATTCTCAGACAAGACCTATCCCTACTTCTAACCCTATCCCTTACCATAACCCTTACCCAAGCTCTAATCCTAGTCATAACCCTTGCACTAATCTTAGCCCTAGTACTAACTCTAGATAGAAACCTATCTCTAAAACTAACCCTAACCCGATGCCTCACCCTAACCCTGAAACTAGTTCTAACCCTAATGCTAATTCTAAAATAGCCCTAACCCTAGCCCAAGCCCTAAAACAAAACCGAGCCATACCCCTAACACTAACCCTTACCCTAGACCAAACCCTAACACTACACCAGCCCTAAACCTAGCCCTAATTTGACACCTAACCCTAACCCTAAACATAACTATGACCCTGACTCATATCCGAACACTAAACCCAGCTCTAAACATCACCCTAACATTAAACCTAACCCTAACATTAGACCTAGCCCTAAACCTAACCCTAAAACTAACCCTAATCATAACCCTAGTTCTTACAATAGCCATAACCATAACACTAGCCCTCACCCTAATACAAAACTAGCCCTAATCCAAAGCTTAACACGAGCTTTAACCCTAAACCTAACCCTAACCCTAGTCCTAACCCTAGCTTTAACTCTGTTTCTTAACCTAAGCCAAACCTCACCCTAATGCTAACCGTATTGTTAGCACTAATCCATAGCCTAACCAAAACCTAACTCTATAAGTAGTCCTAACCCTAGCCTTCATTCTAGATCTAACCATAACCCAAACCCTAAACCTAGCCCTGACCATTATTCTGACCCTAACACTAATCTTAGCTCTAAATCTAAACCTAACCCTAAACCGAACCCTAACATTAGCCTTACTGGTAACCTTATATATAAGCATAACCCTAACACTAGCCCTAGACCTAAATCTAATCCTAAATCTAGCCATAACTATAGCTTTAGTCCTAAAGACAAACTAGACCTAGCCTTAACAATAACACTTAACTTAACCCAAACTCTAACCCTACCTCTAGTTCTAACCCTGGTCCTAATTCTGGCTTTAACCATAACCATTACCCTACCCGAGCACTGGCAGTGACACTAACACTAACCCTAGCTCTAAACTTCACTTTAACACTAAAACAAACCGTAAAAACTACACCTAGCCCTAGCATTAGCCATAAAACTAGTCTTAATCCTTACACTAGTTCTTACATTAGCCATTGTCCTAACCTATCACTAAACCTAGCCCTAATCCAAGTCCTACCTTAGCTTTAACCCTAAAGATAACCCTAACAATAACCCTAGCCCTAACCATAACCCTAAGCCTAACCCTAGACCAAATACTAAACATAAACCTAGCCCTAACCCTAGCTCTAACCCTATTCATTACCCTAAGAGAACTATAATTCTTATGCTAATCCTAGGCGGAACCCTAATCATAGCACTAGCCTTAACCCTCTCCATTAACCTATACCTAACCGGAACCCTAAACCTAACTGTGTCATAACCCAATCCCTAAACATAAGAATAATTTGAGCCCTAAACCTAAACCTAAACCTTAACCTAAACCTAAACCTTAACCTAAACCAAACCCTAAACTTGACTCTGACTCTAATAATAGCCATAGCTCTAAACCTGACCCTAACAAGAAAATTAACATTTACAATAGACCTAGCCATAAACCTAATGCTAAGACTATCCATAACCATACCCTAGACCTGGAATTAGCCTTAGCTCTAACCCTAGCCCTAACCCTAATACAAAATTTGCCCACATTCTTGCCATGAACCTCGCCTTTATCATAACCCTAACCCTAATATTAACATCAACCTTAATCCTAATTCTCACCCTAGTCCTAAAAGTAGCTATATTCGCATCCCTTAACCTAAACCTAACCCTAAACCTAAACCTAACACTAACCCTAGCCCTAACCCTAGGCCTAACCCTAATACTAACCCTAGCCCTAATCCAAGCCCTAATTTAGCCCTACCCTTAACCCTCATCCTAGCCCTAAGACTAACTCTAAATCTCACACTAGCTGTATACATAGATCTAACCCTATCCCTTACCATCAACATACACCTAGCCCTAAACATAGCAGTACCCTAGCCCTATACTTAGCCCAATCTCAAAACCTAGATCTAAACCTAACTCTAAATTTAACCATAACCCTAAGACTAAATCTAACCATAACTCTACTCTTATCCCTAATCCTTAACCTAAGCCTTAATCTCACACTTACACTAGCCCTAACCCTAATACCAATCTTAAAACTAGCCCTAACCCTACCCCTATCCCTAAAACAAATTGAGTCACAGTCCTAACCTTAACCCTTAACATAAACCAAACCCTAACCCTACACCTTGCCCTAACCCTATCCCTAATTATAGTCTAATCCTAATCCCAAATTAATCCTGACCCTGACTCTTTTCTTAAATCTAACCCGGGCTCTAAACTTCAGCATCACTGTAAACCTAACCTTAACATTAGACCTAGACCTAACTCTAATCCTATAATTAGCTGCAATCATAATCCTACATCATACATTAGCCGTAGCCTTAACCCTAGCCCTAAACTAACCCAAAATCTGGTCTTAATCCGAGTCTAAACCTAGCTTTAACCCTATACTTAAACCTAACATTAACCCAAAAACTAGCCCTAATCCTCTCATAACCCTAGCCCTAAACTTAGCGCTAACCCTATCCATTACCTTAATGATAACCCTAATCCTTCTGATAACCCTAGGCCTAACTCTAACATTATACTAAACCAAAACTAAATCCTAAAACTAACCCTGTCATTGCCCTAACCCTAAATCTAACACTAATTTGAGCCCTGCACCTTAATCCAAACCCTAATTCTGACCCTGATTCTAAAAATAACCCTAGATCTAAACCTGATCCTAACCAAAAACCTAACCCTTACACTGGATCAAGCCATAAATCTAAAACTAAATATATCCCTAACTTTAACGCTAGACCTGATATTAGCCATAGACCTAATACTATCCGTAACCCTAAAACAAATCCTAGCCCTCATCATAGCCCTAAACATAGCCTTAATCATAACCCTAACCCTTACCCTAGTTCTAACCTTAATACTAGCTTTCACCCTTGCCCTAAACCTAGCTATAACCACATCCTTATCCTAAACTGAAGCCTAACTCTAACCCTAACCCTAATGGTAACCCTAGCACTAACTAATGGTTAGCCCTAGCACTAACCCTAGATCCAAACCTAACTCTAAATCTAACCCTAACTCGATGTCTAATCCTATTCCTAAAACTAGCCCTAACCCTAGCCCTAATATAACCCTAGCCGTAATTTAGCCCTATCCCTAAACCTAACCCTAACCCAGCCTTAAGACTAACTCTAACTCTCACACTAGCCCTATCACTCTCTATTCTTGTCCCTTATCATAACCCTAAGCCTAGCCCCTACCCTAGTGCTAACCCTTGCCTTTTCCTTATCCTTGGCACTAATCTTAGGCAAACATAACTCTAAATCTAGCCCTAAACCGAAGCCTAAGCCTAACCCTAACACTAGGTCAAACCATAACACTAATCCTAAAATGAGCCATAACCCTAGCCCTAGCCCTAAACAAAACCAACCCAGAGCTCTAACCCTAACCATTAACCTAAACCAAACCCTAACCTTACAACTAGACCTAACCCTAACTCTCATTCGAGTTGGAAGCCAAACCCTAAAACTAACCCTGAACCTGACACTGACCCTACACTTCTAGCTCTAAACATCACCCTAACCCTAAATTAAACCCTAACACTAAACCTAGCACTTAAACCCTAAAACTAGCCCTAATTGTAAACCTAGTACTTACATTAGCTGTAATCCTAACCCTCGCCCTAACATACACCAAAACCTAGCCCTAACCCTAACTTTAAATCTAACCTAGCCCTAATTGTAACCATAACTTTAGCCTTAAACTGATCTCTAACTCTATCCATTAATATAACCATAACCCTAACCATAATGATAACCCTAGGCATAAACCTAACCCTATCCCAACTCCTAACCATTTCATTACCCTAAACCTAACATGAATCCTAAATCTAACCCTATCATTACCCTAACCCTAACCCTAAAATTCATTCAAGCCCAAACTTGAAACCTTAACCTATCCCAAACCCTAACCCAGACCTTGACCCTAATAATACCCCTAGCTCTAAACTTGTCCGTAACCCAACACCTAACCCTTAGCCTAGACGTAGCCATAAACCTAATCCTAAAACTAACTTTAACCATAATTCTGGACCTAAAATTAGCCCTAGCCCCAATCCTAGCCCACTCTAAAAACACACCTAGCCCTCATTCTAGCCCTAAAACTATCCTTAATAATAACCCTAACTCTAGCCCTACACCTAACCCTAATTCTCACCCTCACCCTACCTCTAAATCTACCTATAATGTCATCCCTTCCCTAAATTTAAACCTAACCCTAACCCTAAACCTAGGCTTAAACACAAAACCTAGCCCTAATCCTAGCCCTAATTTAGCTCTATCTATAGCCCTATCCTAACCCTAGCCCTAAGAATAACTCTAACTTTTGCCATAGCCCTAGCCTTATACCTAGTTCTATCCCTATCTGCTACCGTAAACTTAACACTAGCCCTAACATTTGCCCTCAAGTTAGTCCCAGCCCTACCCTAACTCTAAATCTAACTTCAAACCTAAGCCCAAGCCTAACACTAACACTAGCCCTAACCCTAATGATAATCGTAAAACTAGCCCTAACCCTAATCCTAGCAGTAAACCAAAACCGAGCAATAGCCCTAACCCTAAACCTTAACTTAAAACAAACACTAACACTTCACCTAGACCTAAACCTAGCCCTAATTCGAGTCCTAATCCTAACCTTAAAACTAATCCTGACCCTGAATCGTATCCTAACACTCACTCTAGCTCTAAACTCTGCCCTAAACTCAAACCAAACACTAACATTAATAATAGCCCTAATTCGACTCTTAACGCTAAACCTAAAACTAACCCTGACCATGACTCCTATCCTAACAAGAACCACAGCTATAAATATCACCCTAACCTTAAACCTAACCCTAGCACTCAAACTATCATTAACCCTAACCCTAAAACTAACTCTAATGGTAACCCTAGTTCTTACATTAGCCCTTGCCCTAATCCTAGCCCTAAAACTACCACAAAACTAGCCCTAAACCGAGCCCTAAACCTAGCTTTAACTCTAACTCTAACCATAGCCCTAAACGTAGATCTAAATAAATCCATTACCCTAAGTGAAACCCTAAACCTAATAGTAGCCCTAGACCTATCCAGAGTCCTCAGACTAACCAAAACCCTAACCCTATTAATAGTCCTAACCCTAGCCTTCATTTTAGCTCTAACACTATCCCAAATGCTAACCATAACCCTGACACTTATTCTGACCCTAACACTAAACCTAGGTCTAACCCTAACCCCAACCCTAACCAAAATTTACCATAAACCTATACCTAGACCTAACTCTGAACTTAACTCTCAGCATAGCCATAATCATACCTCAGAACTTAACCCTTACACTAAACATAACTCTAAACCTAATCCTAGTTCTAACCCTCATCTTAACCCTACCACAAGACCTAATCCTAACCATAGCGTTAGCCCTAACCTTAACTCTAACTGTATCCATTACCTTAAAAACAACCCTTACCATAATGCTAACCCTAGGCTTAACCCTAACTCTATTGCTTTCCCCAAACCTATCAATTACCCTAAAGCTACCCTGAACCATAAACCTAAACCAATCATTACAGTAACCCTAACCATAATGCTAATTTGAGCACTAACCCTAACCTCAAACCTCAACCAAACCCTAAAACTGACCGTGACCCTAATAATTCCCCTAGCTATAAACCTGACTCTTACCCTACCTAACCCTTACACTAGACCTAGCCATAAAACTAACCCTAAAACTATTCCTAATCTTAACCCTAGACCTGATATTAACCCTAGCCTTAATCCTAGCCCTAACCCTATCACAAACCCTAGCCCTTATCTAGACCTGAACATAGCCTCAATTTTATCCCTAACCCACACCCTAGGCCTAACCCTAACACTAACCCTAGCACTAATCTTAGCCCTAATTTATCCCTATCCTTAACCCTAACCCTAATTCTAGCCCAAAGACTAACTCTCTCTCACCCTAACCCTAATCCTAGTTCTAACTCTATCCCTTACTATAACCCTAATCCTAGCCCTAACCCATGGTGTAACCCTAGCCCTATTCATAGCCCTTGTCATAACCCTAGATCTAACCCTAACTCTAAATCTAACCCGAACCTTACGCCTAAACCTAAACCTAACACTAGCCCTAACACTAAAGCTAATCCTAAAACTAGCTCTAACCCTAGCTCTGGCCCTAAAACAAACCGAGTCATAGCCATAATCCTAACCCTTAACCTAAACCAAACCCTGCACCTAGCCCTAACCATATCCCTAATTCTAGTCCTAACCCTAACCCAAAAACTAACCCTGACCCTGACTCTGACCCTAACCCTAACCCTGGCTCTAAACATCATCATCACTGCAAACCTCAACCTAACACTAGACCTAGCCCTAACCCTAACTCTATAACTAGTGCTAATCATAACCCTAATTATACATTAGCTGTAGCCTTAACCCTAGCCCTAACCTAATCCAAAAGCTAGCCTTAATCTGAGTCCTAAACCTAGCTTTAACCATAAACTTAAACCTAAGCCTAACCCCAAACTAGCCCTAATCCTATACATAACCCTAGCCTTAACCTTAGGTCTAAACCTATCCATTACCCTAACAATAACCCTAACGTTAAGCTAACCCTAGGCCTAACCCTAACCCTATCCATTACACTAAGCCAAACCTAAACCCTAAAACTAACCCTGTCAGTAACCTAAACCTAAACCCTAACCTAATCAAAACCCTAACCCTGACTCTGATCCTAAATATAACCCTAGATATAAACCTGAATCTTACCCTAAACCCAATCCTTACACTATACCAAGCCATAAGCCTAACACTAAATCTAGCCCTAACTATAACCCTAGTCCTGACATTAGCCCTAGCCCTAATACTATCCTTAATGCTAACACAAAGCCTAAACCTTATCCTAGCCATAAACTTAGCCTTAATCATAAGCCTAACCCTAACTCTAGCCCTACCCCTAATACTAACACTTGCCCTAGACCTAAACCTAGCCAAACCACATCCCTTACCCTAAATGTAACCCTAATTCTAACCCTAATTCTTGTTGTCACAATTGCCCTATCCTTAGCCTTAGCTTTAACACTAGACTGAAAACTAACTTTAAATCTAACCCTAACTCGATGTGTAAGTCTAAAACTAGCCCTAACCCTGATGTTAATTCTAAAACTAGCTCTAACCCTAGCCCTAACTCTAACCCTAGCTTTAATTTAGCCTTATCCCTAACCCTAACCCTAACCCTAGCCCTAAGAATAACTCTAACACTCATACTGGCCCTATCACTCGTTCTAATCCTCTCACTTAATTAGGAACCCTAACCCTAATCATACCTCTAACCCTAATTCTAACCTTCACCTTATCTCAAAGCCTAACTATAATTCCATTCCTTACCCTTAACTTAACCCTAACCCTAAACCTAATGCTAGGCCTAAGGTGAACACTAACCCTAGGCCTAATTCTAGCCCTAATGTAACAATATCCCTAACCGTAACCCTAACCCTAGCCCTAAGACTAACTCTAACAAATACACTTGCCCAATCTCTACTTCTAACCCTATCCATTATCGTAATCCTAACCCTAGCCCTATCCCTAGCCCTAAAGCTAGCAATAACCATTTCCTGATCTTTATTTCTAGTCCTAACCCTAGATCTAACCCTAACACTAAATCTAACCCTAACCCTAAGCCTAAGCCTAACAGTATCACTAGCCCGAGTCCTAATGCTAATCATAAAAATAGTACTAACCCTAACCCTTGCAGTAAAACAAACCCGAGCAATAGCCCTGACCCTAAACCTTAACTTAAACCAAACCTTAACACTAAATCTAGACCTAACCCTAGCCCTAATTCGAGTCCTAATCTTAACCTTGATACTAATCCTAACTCTGATTCGTATCCTAACACTCACCCTAGCTCTGAACACCACCCTAACCTAAAACAAACCCTTAAAGTAACCCTAGCATTAATTCGAGTCCTAAGCCTAATGCTAAAAGTAAACCTGACCCTATTAACCTAACACTAACACAGCTCTGAATTTCACACTAACTGTAAACCTAATCCTAACACTAGAGGTTTAACCCCTAACCATCACCCTAAAACTAAACCTAAAAACCAGAGTTCTTACATTAGTCATTGCTCTAACCCTAGCCTTAATCCTAACACAAAAACTAGCCCTAATCCGAGCAGCAAACCTAGCTTTAACCCAAACCCTAGCCCTAATCCTAGATCTAACCCAATCCCTTACCCTGTGCCAAGCCCTATACATATGCTAATCCTAATCCTAATCCTAATCCTTAACCTAACCCAAACCCTAACCCTACTAGTAGGGTTAGGGTTTGGGTTAGCTTAAGGATTAGGATTAGGATTAGGTTAGACTTAATCCTTAAACTAACCCAAAACCTAACCCTAGTCCTCATTCTAGCTCCAACCATAAACCAAACCCTAACCCTAACCCTGACCCTTATTCTGACCCTAACAGTAATCATAGGTCTAACCTGAACCTAACCCTAAACCGAACCCTAACACTAGCCTTGCTGGTAAACTTATACCTAAACCTGAACCAAACACTAGCCCTAGTCCTAAACCAAATCCTAATCTATCCATAACTCTATGCCTAGACCAAAAGAAAAACCTAGCCATAGCCCTAATAATAACACTTAGCCTAAAGCCCAAAACTAACCTTTCCCCTAATTTTAACCCTGGTCCTCATACTGGCTTTCACATTAACCATAACCCTAAACTGAACACTGACCCTGACACCAACACTAACCCTAGCTCTAAACATCACCGTAACCCTAAAACTATACTTAGGTCTAACATTGACCCTAAAACTAGCCCTATCATTAGCAAAGTTCTTACATTTGCCATAGCCCTAACCTATTGCAAAACCCTACCCTAACCCCAGCTCTTCCCTAATTTAACCCTAAAGCTAACCATAACCGTAACCTTAGTCCTAATCTTAAGCATAACACTAGCCCTATCACTAGGTCTAAGCCTATCCATTACCCTAATGATAACCCTAGTGCTTCTGCTAACCCTAGGCTGAATCCTAACCCTATTCTTAACCCTAACCCTATCCATTACCCTACACTTAACCTGAACTCTAAACCTAAAACTATCATTAACCTATCCCTAACCATAATGATAACTCGAGCCTTATCCCTAAACCTTAATCTAATAAAAACCCTAATCCTGACCCTTACCCTAATAATACCCATAGTTCTAAACCTGACTCTAACAAGAAACGTGACCCTTACAATAGACCTAGCTATAAACCTAACCCTAAAACTCTATGGGTGTGTGGGGAGGGAAGAATAGAAGTTTGTTCATTGGATTAGACAAAGGGGAGTGAACAGAAGCAGCGATGGGAATAGGAAGCCCGTAGAATGAATTGGGCAGTAACTTTCCTGTGTACATTATGAACACCTGACCAGTGTGTTATATGGGAAGTTATATTCCATGTATGTACAATATGTCCAAATATACTCTACTCTCATGTATATCTAAAAAAGAACAAATAAAAAAGTTAATTAAATATTTCCACATATCAGTGATACAGATTTTATAGCCTTTCCTTTTTAACAAAGACAGACTGTATATATTTTAGGATATACAAATTTAAAGTCAACTTTGAATCTCTCTATCCAGGTTTCATACAAAATGTTGAATGGGTTAAACTATAGGAATGCTGTCTGACACAGACTGCTACATATATGTTAGCTGCTGTCATTGTCATCATCATCAAAGTTTGTAGCCATCAATCGTGTATATCAACCATTATTGAAAAATACACAGTGTGGTCTGGGATTGTGCCTAGCAAGAGTGATGAACTGGGTTCAATTCTCAGCACTGCATATAAATAAACAAAGTCTATTGTCAACTAAAAAACATATTAAAAAAACACACAGTGTGTTTAGGGAAACTCTGTACCATCATTTTGGAGATAGCATAGAAAAAATGTCTAATGTTGCCTTTTGTTCTAATATTTCTTTTTTCTTTTTCCTCTTTCTCTCTCTCTCTCTCTCTCTCTCTCTCTCTCTCTCTCTCTCTCTCTCGGCAGTAGGGATTGAACCTAGGGTGCTTAACCACTGAGCCACATTTCCACCCATTTTTAATTTTTACTTTGAGACAGGGTCTCACTAAATTGCTTAGGGCCTCACTAAGTTGCTGAGGCTGGCTTTGAACTTGTGATCCTTCTACCTCTATCTCCTGAATTGCTGTGATTATAGGCCTGTGCCACGGTACCTGGCTGCTTCACCGTTCTTTGACAAATTTTTTTAGTACAAATAACAGATAACAATCATATTTCTTCAAATGTTTTATAAAAAACCAACTGGTCTGGGAATGTAAATCAGTGATAGAGCACTTGCTTAACATGTACAAGGACCTTTCTTCAATCCTCTGAATCACAGGGGAAAAAAAAAGAAACTCAAATCAGTCTAAAAGTAAAATTTTAGATTTTTCTTCTATTACATATCCTATTTTTATCTTATAATAAAAGTTGTAATTACCAGAAATGTTCATTTTTTAGCATACAAAATCCCGTTTTCATCTGCAAAAAATTTTTATGAAAGTATAACACTTTTTAAAAATTCATTTATTTTTACTTTTCCTTTTTTGAGGGGGCAGGTCTGAAGGTTGAAATTAGGGGTGCTTTATAACTGAGCTACATCCTAGCCCTTTTTTATTTATTTATTTATTTTTTTAAATTTTGAGCCAGGATCTCACTAAGTTGCTTAGGGCTTTGCTACATTGTTGAGACTGGCCTCAAATTTGTGAACTTCATGCTTCAGCCTGCCAGATTGTTGGAATTACAGGCTTGTGCCACAACACCCAGCTAAAATATATTTATTTTCAGTTGACAAACATTTTATTTATTCATTGTATACAAAGTGTAACAGTATTAATTTATTTTAAATTAATAGGAAATTTGGTAATATGTTTAACTCCAGAATAATAGAGTAATATACGTATTTAATTGGTTATCATTCAGGTAATCATTTCATATTTAGATTTATTTATTATATTTAAAGGAAGAGTAGAGTCTTTAAAGCATATACTTATCATATTTTATTAATTTATTTGTTAAATATTTGATTTCTTGCTTTTAATTCATTAAAATAAAGGTTTTTGTCTGTTTAAAGATATCTTAAAATCAATTGTCTAGCACTTGTTCTTGGGGAAGAGGATGTAACTCAGTAGTAAAGTGCTAGCCTAGCATATAGGAGTCCCTGGGTCCTATCCCCAGAACCTACAAAAAAAAAAAAATCTAGCACTGTTTTCTAATCTCCTTTGGGTCTTTTAAAAATCTGGTAAATCAGATGTGGTGGTTCACACTGTATTCCGAGCATCGGAAGCTGAAACTGGAGAATGCCTGCACAACATGTAAAGAATCTATCTCCAACAAACAAGCAAAAAATAACCTGATAAGAATATAGAATTGGGGCTGGGGTTGTGGCTCAACAGTAGAGCACTTGCCTGCCATGTGTGGGGCCCTGGGTTTGATCCCCAGCACCACATATAAATCAATAAAATAAAGGTATGTGTCCAACTATAACAAAAAACTAAATATTAAAAAAAGAAGAATTGCTCTGGGGGTGGTGGCACATGCCTATAATCCTATTGACTCAGGAGGTGGAGGCAGGAGGATCATGAGTTTAAAACTAGCCTCAGGAATTAAGGCATGACACTAAGGAATGTAGTGAGACCCTGTCTCAAATAAAAAAAAAAAGGCTTGGAAATTTGGCTCAGTGGTTAAGTGCCCCTGGGTTCAATCCCCAGTACAAAAAGAATATATATATATATATAAATTTCATTCCATAAAAGTTGACATAACAGACAAACATTTTGCAGATAAATTTTAGAGAGTTTGCAGATACAGTGTAACTTACTCTTCTACCCCATGTTTAGAGTAACTATTGTGTGATAATATAGTTCATGGATTTGTATTTATTTTTATGATTGACATATATGATTTTTATGATTGACATATGTGATCATTGTATATTTATATTGACATGTATTTATCTTTTCTGTTAGGCTTACCTCATTTTTCTTCTGGTCTTTTCTGCTGCTGGGGAAGGGATACTTTATTGCACTTAAAGGTTTACTACTGGTTACTGGATGATATTTAGAAGCCAGGTAAGAGATCATCTAAAAAGTTACAATGTAAGTTTATGTCTTAATGTTTTCTATATGTTTTTCAAACATTTCTTCTGATCCATCTAGTCTCAACATTTGAGAGGTATGTTTTCCATAAATTTTTCAATGGTATTTTTATAAATGTTCATTGAAAACTATAATAAAAATTTAAAGGAAGGAAAAATCGTTGAATATACCAAGTTCTACTCATTCATATTATAGGTTAGGTTATGTTCAGAATTTGTAAGTTTATTTTTATAAGATAAAATTTTTGATCATTTTATGTCTTTTATAATGAAGTTACTGCTGGCTTGTTGAGTCTTACAGAAAAAAAAAAAAAGATAGCACATTTCCTTCTGTTTGTTGCAAGCTTGCAACCTCCAGTTTCCAGATTCAAATTGATCTTTTCTTCTGACTCACAATAATATAAATGAATTTATTGGAGGTTGAAAAGAAAGTTCTCCAGAAGTGTGATTCAGGATGTTCCACAAACCAGTACTAACACCATCATTTGAGAACTTGTTAGAAATACCTATTCTTTGTGCCTATGGCAGACCCCCTGAATCTTAACTTGGGGATGGAGAGGGCAAGGTTGGTAGGAGAAACTGCATTCACATCATTTAGGTAGCAATCACCGACTGGAAGTCTGGATAGGAAATGCGAAATGGAACAACTATTTTGACTATCTATACCACAGAAGTGGTTTTCCTTCCTCCCTTTGTAGAGGTATTCATGGATCAGAAATCTTTTTATTCAGTTTTCATGTGTTTGACATTTTTCTGGATGGTCAAGATTGCTAGAATTCTCACCTTTTATTAATTGGGAACATCATTTGCCTATGGACCCTTTTGTATTTTAGAAAACAAAACGTTCCTATTGTACTATTACTGGACAAACATTAAACTGAAACATAGAAGTAATTAAATTTCTGAATGTTCTAGTTAAAAAGCATTAAAGTCTAGATGTTGTTAAATGACTTATTCCAAGGTCATACAGGTGGCAAACTAGGATTTAGACCTCAGCCATCTTATTTCTTAATTTTATGATCTTTCCAGAACACAACTCCATCTTACAAATGAGATACACCAAATCTTACATCTCATTTGATGTATGATAGTAGAATTCTATTTTTTAATTTTAAATACCAATTTTTAAAATTGAGTGTTTTTTTTTAAAGTCAGCTCTTAGTCATCAGTTTTCTTATATATTTGCTTTGCTTTTGGTATATGTTATAAAATAAAAGTTTCTGCCTAAAAATTACTTAGATTTTGAAATACTATGGATTTCAAAAGTAGAATCTAGAGCTATAAGGAACTTTAAAAATCACCCAGCCCAATCCCTGACTTCACAGATGAAAAACTTTTCCAAAAAGAGAAAGTCACAAATTGTTAGAGAAAAAACCAGAGCTGCAACCAAAATCTCTTACTTTTAATTCAATGCTTGTTTATCATATTATGACTGCTTTCTGAAAATATATATAAAAATAAATAAGGACAGGTGAGAAAATACTTCCATGACACAGTCACCAAAAGTGACCAGGTTTGTCTTCAGTTTTTAAGAGTATGTTTTCATTTTAAATGATCCACTCAATTGTGCTCTTTAGGAATATTATTTTAGTGTTTGCTGGTAGAGGATTTGTCGCTGATATACAGGAATGCCTTTGATTTATGCGTGTTGATTTTATATCCTGCCACTTTGCTGAATTCATTTATTAGCTCTAATAGNTATCAATTTTTTAACTTTATAGTTTAGAAAGAATTTGAGATTCATAAAAGTTTGCAAAAAAAGTGATACATGGAGAACCATGAACCATTCACCCAGTTTCCCTCAGCTTCTCCCAATGGGGATGTCTTATATAACTGAAGTATGGTATCATTAGGAAATTGACATTAGTGTGATACTGTTAACTAGCCTATAGACCTGATTTGGTTTCACGTTTTTACATTATCTCATCTGTGTGTCTGTGTGTTTGTACATACATGCTCACACTTGCATGTATGTGTGCATGTAGCTCTGTGAAATGTGACTTCATGCATAACTTCATGTAACCATTACCACAATCGAGGTACTGAACTAATCCATCACCACAAAGGTCTTTGTGTATGCCTTTATAGTTAACACCTACCCACTCTACTGCCACACTTGAACTCTAACAACTGCTAATCAGTTCTCTCTATATATGATTTTATTGTGTTGAGGATGTTATGTAAATTGAATCATACTTCATATAACCTTTTGAGTGGCTTTATTCACTAATCATAATGCCCTCGAGATCCATCCAAGCGGATGCATGCATTGGTAGTTTATTCCTTTTTGTTGCTGAATAGTATTCACTCTTAGTGATGTCAGAATTTATTTAACCTTTCATCCACTGAAGGACATTTAGGTAGTTCCATTTTTTTACTAATACAACTAATATGCATATTTCACATGTAGATTTTTACATGACACATATGTTTCATTTCTCAGGGAATGCCCAAGGATATGAGTCAGTCATATGATGAGTGCCTGTTTTATTTTATACGAAATTGCCAAACAATGTTCCAAAATGGTTGTACAATTTTACATTACTCTCCAGCAATATGGAGAGGACCAGTTTCGATTTTCATCCACACTGAATCACCATTTATTGTTGTGGAATTTTGTTTAGCTTTGTTTTCAAAGAAGTGCTAATGGTTGTGTAGACCGCTATACAATATTTGCATTTCTCTAATGTTAAACATCTTTTCATATACTTATTTGCCATTCATCTTCCCTAATTGTGCCATTTGCTTATTTTCTAATTGGATTGCTGATTTTTGGACTATTAAGCATTTTGAAAATATTGTTTTAAAAATTTTATTATAAAATGTCCCAGTTTAGCCATTTGAAAGTGTGCAGTTCAGTGGCTTTAACTACATTCACATTGTTGTGTAGCCATCATCACTATCCATCTCCAGAACTTTTTTGTCATCCCAAACAGAAACTACCCAGTAAATAATAAGTACTCATTAGCCTTTTCCCCAGCTCCTAAATATTGCTATTCTACTTTCTGTGTCTATGAATTTAACTATTTGAATGTATTTGTCCAGTGTCTGTTGCTATAACAAAATATCTGAGGCAGACCAGTTTATAAAGAAAAATATTTGTTTAGCTCAAAGGTTTGGAGGCTGAAAGTATAAGCTGAAGCATCTCCCTTGAGTTTGGCCTCTGGTGAGGACCCTCTTGGTTATATCACATCATGCCAGATAACCTCATAGTGGGAGAGATTATGTGTGGGGGAGATCCCATGACAAGAAAGAAAGCCAGAGATTTAGGGGTCAGGGCATTCTTATTCTTTGGAACCTAACCCCCTCTGAAAGGCATCATTGATCTTTTCCAATGGTAATGTCTCCAGTGACTCAACCACCTTCATCAGGCCACACCTCTTACAGCTTCCAGCACATTTAAATCATAGCAACTGTGTACCTCATATAATTGAAATAATAATATATTTGCCCTTTGTTTCTGGCTTATTTCATTGAGCATAATTTTTTATGTTTCAACTATGTTGTATGTGTATCAGAATTCCATTCCTCTTTTTTTGTTAGTTTTTTGAGGGTATTTTTGTGATAAAAATTTCTAAAATTAAATTTTCCATCCAACATTTTTAAAAACTAGAAATTACAACCAAAATAAGCTGGAAGAAAAGAAAAACCCTCTTAACACTTACAGAGATTCTCTTCCAGACTGTTTCCATAATTTTCATTAGAGAATCATTAGATAATCTCAATGGGATAGAGGGTCTTTATGTGCCAAACAGAAATAAAGGACTTCCCTGGCTGTTCCCCTTGTTGGTAAGTATTCTCTCCACATCCCTGGCTTCTTAATGAAGCAGGCCTACATTCTCTAACCTGAAAGGATGCCAGTAATTTTGAAGGCATCTGTCTTCTGGCACCACACCACTATGTGCAAAGTCTATAGCTGGGTTCCAAGAAGGCCATAAAATTTTGAGTTGCAAATCTGTGATAAGTATATAAGACAATGACTGACAGGAAACTTTTTTTTAATTGCAGACTCAATCCATGTGGTTTATTTATCAGTGGAAGAAGTTAGAAATTAATTCCCCCCTCAAAAAAAAAAAAACCCAGCAAATAGCAAACAAATATCCTTGGAAATTACAGTCACATGTAGAGTGCACCCTAGAAAAGAGAAGGGGCAAAACAGTTGCCACCCACTTTCATGAGTTTCATCAAATACTGGATCTATTCAAGTGAAGAGAAAAGGCCACTTTCAAAAAGGAGCATAGTATTAAATGAGTCATTTACTGTACTCCTTCCTAAGAGCACCAGGTGGGAAAAACATTTTCTAAATGAGATCGAGGAAGTGGAATGTGGAATCAATCTATCCTTCTCACCTAAAGCTGCCCACTGATTAATGAATTAAAAAAAAAAAAAACTATAAAAAATTCTATACACATTGCCCTCACTGCAACAAAAGAAGAGGAAGAAACAAACAAAAAATTAAGATGTCCCAGATTACTCTCCTGGTTGGAACCAGGGAATGGCTTCAACAAACTGGTCTGTTACAAAGTCATCACAAGAATATTTGCTTTTTGTGTGTGGTGGGGAGTGCTTATCCAGGATTGAACTCAGGGAACTTGACTACTAAGTCACATCTCCAGCCCTATTTTGTGTTTTATGTAGAGACAGGGTCTCACTGAGTTCCTTAGTACCTTGCTTTTGCTGAGGCTGGCTTTGAACTGGCAATCTTCCTGCCTCAGCCTACTGAGCAGCTGGGATTACAGGCATGCACCAATGCACCTGGCATGTTTTGCTTTTGAACAACAACAAAAATAGAGTTTTATAAAAACAATATAACAGAAACCAGTACTGATCACTTTTCTGACAATACACAATTACTCAAGATTAACTAGTATTGGGGAAGGCAGGCATACCTGTGAGCCTTGTCTCACACAAGTCCATGTGGGTAGGTGTAGGGCATTTGTATTAAAGCAGAAACAAATTTTAACTTTTAATCTTTACTTTGAATTAAACATTGCTTTTAGTATGATGGTGACATCAGTTGTGCAGAAAGGGCTCTGGAGGGATATCATAGCAGTACACACCTGTGGCTCTTCTTCAGTTCTGGAGGCTCCAGGGCAGTCAGTATTGTATCATCGAACGTACTCTGTAGGCCTTCCTGTGTGAGTGCAGAACACTCCACATACTTAACAGCCTTCAGATCACTGGCCAGTTTTCAGGAGTCTCTGGAGACAGAGGCTTATTTGTTCTTGGCAATTTTCTCAAAAATAGAAGGGTCATCTTTAGTAAGCAAAAAAGGGGTGTTTGGACAATGGTGAGTATCTCAGGCAACCACTTTAATTTTACATTTTCAGTAGTGGAGAGACCACTGAAAAACAGACAAGAAATATATCTGTTCATGGATAATTCAGCAGTCATAATCTGTCATAATCCTTTTGCCCTGCACTGTCAAAAAGTCAAAGAATATGTATTTCTCTGCCAATCCTAACTGACTGCATAGTTGTGAAAAATAGTGGGTACATATTCAGGTGGAAATTTGTCTGTTGTGTAGGATATCAGGAGGCATGTTCTACCAATGGCACCATAGCCCACAACATCAAACTTAATCATCTGAGTTGCAGAAATAATTTTGTGTTTACTTTAAATATTTCAAATTTGATGTTGCCCTCAGCTCCTCCATTGGGCCATTGACAGCACTGTAAAGGGTCTTCTAGACTGCCAGATAGGGACATACACATGGCTGTTTCTATGATTTTTGACCACTTTAAATATTTTATATAAATTAAATCAAATAGTATTTGTCCTTTATGACTTATTTCACTTAGGAAGTCAAGGTAAGTTTATCCATATTGTAAGTTATGACAGGATTTCTTTTTCAATACTGCAATATACATGGGTATGCATATAACTCTTCAAGATCTTTTTTTTTTTTTATTCTTTGGATATATACTCCAAAGTGGAGTTGGTAGATCATACACTAATTCTATTTCTAATTTTTCAAGGAGCTTAATATTTTCCACAGTGACCATACTATTTACATTCCCACCAATAGTGCACAGTGTTCTAATTTCTCTGCATCCTCTGCAACACTAATATTTTTTTTAATAATGGCCTTCTGAATGGATGATTTCCATTTCCCAAAGGATTAGTGATGTTGAGGATTGTTTCATGTGCTTCTTAGTCATAGTACATCTTCTTTGGATAAGTATCTAGTCACATACTTTGCCCATGTTTGAATATGGTTGTTTGGGGTTCTTTTTTTTTGGTTGTAGGGGTCATTGTATATTCTGGATATTATACTCTTATCAGATATGGTTTGTAAATAGTTTCTCCCATATTGTAAGTTGTCTTTTCAACCTAAAAGGTCCTGGGTTCATTTTCCAGTAAAACATACACACACACACACACACACAAAAATGTTATAATGTGCTAAATCCATTTTTAATCTTTTTAAACATTGTTTCTTAAATCTGTTAATTCCATTGTTTATAGCCAGTCTTTTAATCTGACTCATAGAATTCTACATAATGTGCATCTATACATTTTATATATATTCATGGATAGATACCTATATTGCCTCCAGCTCTCAGCTACCACAGACAAGATTTTGATGAACCTAGAGGTATCTTTATAGATATATATGATCATTTTCCTGGCAGAGATTGCATATCTCCTACATATGCCATATTCTTATGTTCTTTAACTAAATACCAACAAATTTATTTTCATAATTACTGGAAGGAATTCCAATCTATGTTTCTACTGACCATCAAAGTGGCTTATGATGTGCCCTCAGGCCTACTAACACATTATCCACTAATATCATGGGTGTAAAGCAGTATCTAATTCTAATTGTAGTTCTATTACTGATGAATTTGAATACTTATTGATGTTTATTTGTCCGTTTTGGAAAATTTTCTTTTCTATAAAGTATTCATTTGCCTTTATTTCTTTTTCTATTGACAGTTCTTCATTTCCCTTGTTGATTTATAAGGTTCTTTGTATATTCTAGATATTGTCTATTGTCAGTTTTAGACATTTCATGTCTTTCCTCAGCTTGACATCCGCCTGATTTTATCTATAGTGTTCATCATTATATTTTGTTTCAAAATCCTACCCGACTGCATGTCACAAAGAAAAGCTCTCACATTATCTTTACTAACTTTATGAATAACAGGGGCTATAAGTCTTCGAATAGCAACAACAAAATGTAGATATTAGTTTGCTGGGATGGCCATACACAGTACCACAAACTGGGTGGCATAAGTGACAAAAATGTATTGTCTCACAATTTGGAAGCAAGTATTTCAAAATCAGGATGTTAGCAAAGTTGGCCTCTCCTAAGGGCTGTGAGGAAAAATCTGTTCTAAGCCTCTCTCTTTATTTAGAATGGGATCTTCATGTTCACATGGCATTCTTCCTGTAGTTCACATCATCTTCTCTTTGGGTATGTCTGGGCCCAAATTTCCTCTTATTAAAATACCAGTCAGATTAGATTAGGGTCCACCCTAATGACCATTTTAAAGTAATGACCTTTGTGAAGTTCAATTTCCAAATAAAGTCACATTCAGATACACTGGAGGCCAGAATTACAATTTTTAAATTTGTGGGGAGGGATCCTTTCAAACAAAATGAAAATGTTTAGTTTTGAGAAGTTTTTATATACTAATGATGGCATTCCTTTTTTATTTTTTATTTTTTTATTTATATGTGACAGTGGAATGCATTACAATTCTTATTACACATATAGAGCACAATTTTTCATATCTCTGGTTGTATACAAAGTATATTCACACCAGTTTTTGATGGCATTCTTTTTTAAAACAATTTAGAGTCAGGCATGGTGATGCATGCCTGTAATCCCATGGCTCAAGTGGCTGAGGCAAGAGGATTGCCAGTTGAAAGCCAGCCTCAGCAAATTAGTGAGGCTCTAAGCAAATTAGTGAGACCCTTTCTCAAAAAAAAAAAAAAGAAAAGAAAAGAAAAGAAAGAAAGAAAAATTACAAATGTATTTATTGAGATATAAAATATTCCTCTCATACTCCCGTTCTTTATCCCACTCTAGATAGGGCAGAGGGGTTGGAAGGGAAGGGAGGGGGCATGGGTTATTAATGATGGTGGTATGTGAGGATCATTTTTATACAAAGTACATGTATGTAGACATGAATTGGAGTAAATATACTGTGTATACAACCAGAGATATGAAAAATTGTGCTGTATATATGTAATAAAAATTGTAATGCATTCATTGTCATATATAAATAAAAAAGAGATAAAATATTTATATGTTTTTATGAATTTAATCTGCTCCCAGGTATCTAGTCTATGAAATAATCTAAGACACACAGAAAAGTCATATTATATGATGATATTGATCATACCATTATTTATAATTATATAAAAGGAAGAAACAGCCTTTACAATTATCAGAAAATATTTACATTGACCAGACTGAAAAAATTACAAAATTATACCTATGACAATATAGTATACAAATGTGAAATCTAGTAAATAAAAAATAGTTGGACATAAGCCATTTATAAAAATATTTCTGTATAAAAATTATTAGAAGGAAATATATGTAATTTGATTTTAAAATATGATTATGGTTTTATAATTTATGATTTTAAAATATAATACTACATTTAAAATATAATATTAATATGTTAATATTAATATAATGGCACCATTTTTAACATAACATAATGAACCTTTGAGTTTTCTAGGTAACTCACTAAACTCATTGGCAAAATGTTCAAAATTACATCTTATATATTAATTTAAAATCATTAATTTATTATTTCTAGCAGTAACATCCAAATACTAACCCTGTTAACCCAAGTAATCTGCTAACAATCACTTATAGTTCTTTAATCCTTCTTTTATCCTTCAGTAAATCAATAGAAATAGATTTTATATTTAAAGAACATATTTTGTGATATCTTTGAATTAATTTAGTTTTTCATAAATATGAAACATTTCAACTTACAGATAGGGGAATACATTTTACCTCAAATTTTGTACTCAAATTAAGCAGATATTAACATTTGATTATATTTTCTTCAGATCTTTCTGTTTTTGTTTGAAAACAAATAAACCATATCAGGTATATCCAAAGATTCATCTCTCTTTTTCTTTCCTCTTTATAATTAATGACTACCCTATAATCAGGGTTCTCTATTTCCATGTACATTTTTAATGCTTTAGACTTTTGTATGTATTCAAGTATATGCAAAGTATATGTGATCTAATGTGTTGTATATATTTAGTGTACTATAATATATACACTGTATAAAAATTTGATGTATTTTAAAATTATACACAAATATATTAGACATAGCCATATAGACCAAATAGACATGCATAGCTGTATACATCAGTGTTATCTATGTTTTAAGCTTTTACAGAAAGGTTTTTATTATACATCTCCTTTTATGACTTGTTTACTCAATCATTTTGTCTTGGGTATTTATTTTTGTTAACATAAACCTACTTCTTTAATTTTATATGATGTAGAGTGTTTCCCCATGTATAAATAACATCTAAGGATTTCCCTAGAGTATATTTACAAAGAAATGTAATTACTGTACAATTTCACATCTCTAAGTTTTAAGGTATTACAAAGTTGATCTTCAGAATACTTGTCCTGGTTTATTATACTCCTATAAATTATACAAATATTTTAAATAAAATATTAATTTTAATTTGCTATATATAATATGTACCAGTTATAGAACATTTGTTTTATACATTTTGGGTTTTTTAGGTTTTAATACAACTGCAGGGGTTGATGACAAAAAAGGATTTATATATGGAGGAAATAGCTTAAATTGTGGCACATGGTTGGATAAAATGGGAAAAAGTGAGAGAGCTAGAAACAGAGGAATCCCAGCCACTCCAAGGTGTGTTTATTTTAAAGTGCTTTTGTAATTATGCCCTTTTTTAAAAAATTATTTTTAAATATATATCTTTTAGTTGTAGGTGGACACAATACCTTTATTTTATTTTTATGTGGTGCTGAGTATCGAACCCAGTGCCTCAGGCATGCTAGGTGAGCACTCTACCAATTGAACCACCCAGCCCCTAATTATGCCTTTTTTGAGAGAGAGAGAGAGAGAGAGAGAGAGAGAGAGAGAGAGAATTTTTTTTTAATATTTATTTTCTAGTTTTCGGCGGACACAACATCCCTGTTGGCATGTGGTGCTGAGGATCGAACCCGGGCTGCACGCATGCCAGGAGAGCTCGATACTGCTTGAGCCTCATCCCCAGCCCAAATTATGCCATTTTAATTTACCATTTTAGTTTTTAAAAACATATACTCGTAGAATCTTTTACTCTATTATTGATGTATTCTTCATATTAAATCAATAAAAATCTGCCTCTCTTCCTCTCTTCTATTTTCTGACTCATCCTTTCTTTCTCCTCGTTATGCAGATATGTTCCTTTTGATATGTGTTATATAGCAAAGCTGTCTGTTCTTTTTTTTTTAGAAATTATCAAGGTTTTAGCCTCTGCAAGTACTTCAAATCACATCTTATGATCTTTTATCCCAATGGTTAATAGTTCATTGTGCATATTTTTAAATATGAGCAACCATCAGTTATTCTGTCTTTTATTTTCACTTCATAAAAAAGGGAATTTTTTTTTCTTCCTAATTCTTTAAACTTTTGCCCCAGAATTTGTCTTTTAAGAGTTTTTTTTTCTTTTTTTATATCAGAAGCTATCAACAAATACCTTCTTGTACTGTATTAAGCTAAGAACCTCTTTTCTTCAAATTTTATCTTCAGTCAGAATTATGCAAAAAGTAATTTTTAAATAGTTACTACAGGACTGAGGGGTGTAGCTCCCTGGTAGAATACTTTCCTAACTTGGGTGAGGCCTGGTTTCAATCCCCAGCAAAAATATATATTCCTTATAAAGTCATGATTTCTTAGTAGATAGTTGCTTTTATAATGAAATGGTTATACTATTCATAATAATTGTTTATTGAATACCTTTTTAAAATACTGCCTAAATGAATCCTACTTAGAGAATAAAATTTATTTTTAATTTTAGAGATGGGTCTGCTGTGGAAATTGTAGGCCTGTGTAAATCTGCCGTTCATTGGTTGCTGGAATTATCCAAAAAAAAAAAAAAAGATTTTTCCTTTTCATGAAGTTAGAGTAAAAAGACATGGTAAGCTGTTCCTTTTATTTACAAAGAAAAATCTAAT
This sequence comes from Marmota marmota marmota, assembly GCF_001458135.2. Lineage (NCBI taxonomy): Eukaryota > Metazoa > Chordata > Mammalia > Rodentia > Sciuridae > Marmota > Marmota marmota. Next base: position 56,773 of record NW_026006748.1, read on the forward strand.
ACTGTCTGTATTTTTAACTATGTACTCATCATTTGATGCAGTTAGCTAATATTAGAAAACCATAAATTTCAAGAAGAAAGAAAAATCATTAATCTACTCTATGGAAATTGTAGCAAATTTAGTTACTAACCATATTTTTGATAGCAGTTTAAACTGAGGTAAGAAAAACCACATAGTCACTGCCTTATTGTGCTTTTCTTTTATCTTAGTGTGACTGTGAACAGGTTCTATTTTCATGAACAATTTTGAAATCTTTACATCTTTTTTGAGAAAATTCTGTCCAATTGAAATATTATTTGAGCCACATAAATAATTTAAAATTTTCTAATTCGTTTGATAAAAGTAAAAAGAAACAGATGAAATTAATTATGTTTCATTTAAGATAATGTTTGTGAAATATTATTCAATATGTTGTCAATATAAAATTATTCCTGAGCTATTTTATATTTTGAAAAGTTCTAAGTTTTTGAAATCCAGTAAATGTTTTATATCACATCTCAATTTAGGCTAGCTACATTTTCAAACAGTGGACAATTTATTTCTCCCTAGTAAATAAAAAGTAATACGTGTACTAAATACAACTTTTTGACTCTTATTACAGGTTTGAATTGCTTTAAATGTCTGAAACTGCCATGACTTTTCATCATTTTCCAGGGAAAGTTGTAACGGTCTCATATGAAGAATGGAACAAAAAAATACAAGACAACTTTGAAAAGCTGTTTCATGTTTCAGAAGATGCTTCTGATTCTAATGAGAAGCATCCAAATCTAGTTCACAAAGGTGGCATATACAAAGACAGTTATGGATCTTCAAGTCCTTGGTGTGACTACCAGCTCAGGCCTAATTTTACCATAACAATGGTTGTGGTAAGTGAAGTGTTTGTTACTGTCCAAATTGTAATAGAATTTACTTAATTATTATTTATTTTTTTATTTTTTACTGTTTTCATTGAACTGCAGAAAGGATATCGTTTACTAGCAAGTTTTATATAGTCTTTTAAAATTAAAAAGGTCTGCTTATCACCTTTAACATTTACCAATCAGTATCAAAAAATAGAAAACAATAGAAGATGATCAATGAAGTGTTTTCCTGATGTATTTTGCACATCCTGAATACACTTAGAAAATGATATTTGTGCAAGACACTGTGCTTGGATTTTGCTGTTTATGCCAAATCCAGCTGCTTCAATGAGCCCCTGACCCACCCAGTTGCCCTGAAATTTAAAGATGTCTGTATTTCCAATCATCTGTGCCACAACCAGTGCCTCAGCATGCTTGATGGGAAGTTCTGGAGTAGTGAATTACCAGGAATAGCTTAAATTCACATGCTCTTTTCTTTGTTGTATTGATAATTAATATATTATGTATAGCCAAGGATTCTAGAGTCTCTCCTTTTTAAATTCTGCCTAAACTATGAGGGCAATAAAATAGAGGTTTGTGTTTGTCCATGCCTGCCTAGCTGTTTCCATTTTGTCAAAAACATAACTAAACATGGTATTATAAATTACAGTAGAATGAAAAACACACAGACACACAGGACAGCTTTGGTTCAATGTGCATTTGATTTTATTAATCATTAACATTAACTGTAGGCCAACCACCAAATTTAATGCAGATCCTCCTCTCCTTCTTCTCTGTATTACAAGTAACTTTACACTGTTCTACATTTTATTATGATCCTAGAAGCAGAAAGTGGGTTCAGATATACCTTAAGGGAAAATCTTGTAAAAATTTTAAAGAATCAATTACATGAGTTGAAGTGATTTCTATATTCCTAATAACTATGGAAACTTCCTGTTGATCTAGTACATTTTTGAAGAATACCCACACATTTTCCTAACTTCTAAGGCCTAGAACAGTGCTTCCAAGTTAGCCTCATGGAATTAAATCTGGTTAGGCATCTACTCTTACATTATGCCCACACTGTATTTTTAAATAATATTCATTCTTTTCCAAGATGATGATTTTTATATGTAGGTGGAAACTAATTCTTCTGTGATGTGAAAAAGTCATATATCCATTTTTGACATTCATTAGGCCACTGAGCTGTTTACTACAGAAAAAGTATGGAGAGCATTGGAGATCGCAGAAAAAAAATTACTTGGTCCCATTTGCATGAAAACTTTAGATCCAGAGTAAGTTGGAATCTAAGTATTAAGAATGTTGTTAGTATTATATTTAATCCAAATATATTAATGCCAGCTATTAATTTTTCTTACCAACAACATCTCCAAAATTTCATTCAGACTGAGTGTTTGAAAGCATCATCTGTACCTTCATTAAGCATCAGTACTCAGAATGCCTCTGTCTTATTCTGTATTCAATAATCAATTAGAGTTTTAGTTTATAAAACTAATGTCATGAATATTTTCTGATGTGCATTTTACTGAACATAAAAGTGGTAAATGATTATTATAAACATTAGAAGTTATAGATATATATAAAGAAAAACATAAAATTACTTTAAACCCCTTTATCTAGAAATAAGCATCATTATCATCTGATCTATCTGTGCATTTTTGTATAATTTGGACCATATGTGCATATACCTAGGAGAATTTATGCAAAAGATTACATGGGGTCAATCCTCAGCACCACAAAAAGAAAAAAAAATTCATTTCCTTGCTTCCTTTCTTCACCTCGATTCTACTCAAAGGTGGTCATTATTTTCTGTATTGTTCTTACTAATAGCTGTTTCCACATTTCTAAAAAAAGTATATGCTGCTGTTTTATGATATTTTAAGTATTAGGTATTATTCACAAATAGTGATGACAGGTGAAGATTTAATTCTGTTCTCAATATTAGTCTTCTCCATCCTTTCTTTGTAATTATACTACTCTTTTTACTTATATCCATAAATGATTTCATTTTTATTTTACAGTCGTGGGTTTGTGTCATCATGTATTTCTGGTCCTATCCAACTTTGTTTTTTTGTTCTTGAGTTTCTCATAACCCTTCTGTTTTTCCTTTATGATTTTTCTTTAAAACTTGATACTTGTTATCAACTTGCTTTCTATATGAATTGATGACAGAACCTCACCTTTGTAGAATTTTCCTACTTTACTATGTACTCATTTCCATCATGATATGCGAAATTTTGTATGTTTTTTCTCAACTACATTCTGAGATTCTCATATTTTCAGAGTAGTTAAGAAGCACTGATCAAAACTAAAACACAAAGTTTATTTTTGTAGCCACATCTATCTTACTAAAAAAAAAAAACAACCTTTGTATTTAAATTAAATCAAGTATATATAGCCCTTGTATTATCTGTTACAATAATTTTGTAATATTGTTTGCTGCATAAGTATGTTATAAATTCTACATACTATCAGAATGTATGTTGAATTGCTATTTGTAGTCTGATAATATGCCAAATATAATTTTAAAATAACTTCATGGAGAAGTCTCAAAAACAACCTTTATAATCTATAACCAGTAAAACCTTATCTATAATATTTAGTAATTCAATTTATTATATGGCCATTTGAATTATTATTAATATATTAGAGACTTTTTAAATACTTGACTTTAAACCAATGGTTAGTGTCAAGCTAACTCCTGGAAGGCAAGATACCTGAATATTTAAAATTTTTATATTAGTCAGTATTTGTTAATCATTCCTAAACATATTGCTAAAAGTGAGTCCTCTGGACTCATTATATTCTTACTTAAGGTTAAATTATGTTTTAATGCTGATCTTATACTATGAATTGGAAGATAACATGATTATTTCTCTTAACATTGCTATTGAAATATTTTTAATGCTTTCCATGATATCTGAGCTTCTTTTATTTAAGTTCCAATCGTTTTACAGTGATATGGTTTACTGTGGAATATATGACAATGCTTTAGACAATGACAATACAATGTTGCTAGAGGTTTCAATTATCACCAAGGACCTGTAAGAATTTCATTTTTCTCTGAGTTTTCGGTTATTTTCAAATAGTTTTAGATATTCACAGTTCTTTTTCTTTTCTTTACTTTTAAATTATCTTTTTTTCAGGAATGGCTATGGCCTGTTGGATATTTTCTTCGTGCAAAGTTATATTTTTCCAAATTGATGGGTCCGGAGTGTAGTGCAAAGACAATGTTTTTGGTTAAAAATGTTCTTTCTCAACATTATGTTCATCTTGATAGGTAAGTTGCCATGGGCATGTAATGTCTATAACTGGTGTGTCCTCAGTTCATTAGATATTAGGTAAGCTGGGTTTCCTTAGGATTCATTTCTCTGTGCTCTAGGTATCCCAATGAAGCTTGAAAGCTTTCTCCTTTAACATGGCAGAGTCCATCATGGAAATTTTACCTTCCCTTCATTACTTTGGGTAGTAAGCTACAAATAGCTAAGGATTTGATATTGTATGATTTGAACATAGGGAATAGTCTTTGATTTTCAAAATTTAGCTCATATTTTTAGAGTGTCGTTAGCAAAGAATAAATACAAAAAACAAAAATATTTGGATCAGGTCTTTTGAACTAGTTGAGATATATATATATAACACTTTTCAAAAATGTTCCAATTGTAGTTAAAATATTGGTATTGGCCTTTTGATTTATTTCAAAAACAGTTTCTCACCTCCTCTGTCCTAATTATTAGTAGATTAACAGTGTCAGAGTTACATATTGTTCTAAAATGGTACAAATTTCATCAAGTCTATCATAATTTCTCAAATTCTAGATTATGCCTTCATCTTATTGGTCAGACTAATTATGCATAATTGGCATAAATTGTGTCACCTCTCTTTCAAGGACATAAGGGACTTCAATGTATCCGGCAAACATTGCATGAAAATTGGTTTTCATTAGCTTAAATATACTCACAGAAAACCCAACTCTGTCATTGCCCTGTACTGTTTCTGGGGGTTTTGCATTTATTTTCTCTTTTTTCCCTTTTGTCTGTTAAAAAAAAGTAAGAGTATCTGGCATGCACGGGGTCATTCTATTTTTACCTGTCATCGCATCACTTCAGACCTGTTATGAGACCTTGTTCCAGTAATTAATTATCTTCTCTTGGTATTCCTTTTTTTAATTTTTATTATTAGTTGTTCAAAACATTACATAGTTCTTGACATATTATATTTCATACATTTGATTCAAGTGGGTTATGAACTCCCATTTTTACCCCGTATACTGATTGCAGAATCACATCGGTTACATATCCACTTTTTTTACATACTGCCATACTAGTGTCTGTTGTGTTCTGTTGCCTATCCTATCCTCTACTATACCCCTCCCCTCCCCTCCTCTCCCACCTTCTCTCTCTACCCCATCTACTGTAATTCATTTCTCCCCCTTGTTTTTTTCCCCTTTCTCCTCAATTCCTCTTATATGTAATTTTGTATAACAATGAGGGTCTCCTTCCATTTCCATGCAATTTCCCTTCTCTCTCCCTTTCCCTCCCACCTCTCATCCCTGTTTAATGTTAATCTTCTTCTCATGCTCTTCCCCCCTGTTCTATTCTTAGTTGTTCTCCTTATATCAAAGAAGACATTTGGCATTTGTTTTTTTAGGGATTGGCTAGCTTCACTTAGCATAATCTGCTTCTAATGCCATCCATTTCTCTGCAAATTCCATGATTTTATCATTTTTTAGTGCAGAGTAATACTCCATTGTGTATAAATGCCACATATTTTTTATCCATTCATCTATTGAAGGGCATCTAGTTTGGTTCCACAGTCTAGCTATTGTGAATTGTGCTGCTATGAACATCGATGTAACAGTATCCTTATAGTATGCTCTTTTAAGGTCTTTAGGAAATAGTCCAAGAAGGGGAATAGCTGGATCAAATGGTGGTTCCATTCCCAGCTTTCCAAGGAATCTCCATACTGCTTTCCAAATTGGCCGCACCAATTTGCAGTCCCACCAGCAATGTACAAGTGTACCCTTTTCCCCACATCCTCGCCAGCACTTGTTGTTGTTTGACTTCATAATGGCTGCTAATCTTATTGGAGTGAGATGGTATCTTAGGGTGGTTTTGATTTGCATTTCTCTGACTGCTAGAGATGGTGAGCATTTTTTCATGTACTTGTTGATTGATTGTATGTCCTCCTCTGAGAAGTGTCTGTTCAGGTCCTTGGCCCATTTGTTGATTGGGTTATTTGTTTTCTTATTGTTTAATTTTTTGAGTTCTTTGTATACTCTGGATATTAGCGCTCTATCTGAAGTGTGAGGAGTAAAAATTTGTTCCCAGGATGTAGGCTCCCTTTTTACCTCTCTTATTGTTTCTCTTGCTGAGAAAAAACTTTTTAGTTTGAGTAAGTCCCATTTGTTGATTCTTGTTATTAACTCTTGTGCTATGGGTTTCCTATTGAGGAATTTGGGGCCCGACCCCAGAATATGTAGATTGGAGCCAACTTTTTCTTCTTTCAGACACACAGTCTCTGATTTGATATCAAGCTCCTTGATCCATTTTGTGTTAACTTTTTGTGCATGGCGAAAGAAAGGGATTCAGTTTCAGTTGTATATGGATTTCCAGTTTTCCCAGTACCATTTGTTGAGGATGCTATCCTTCCTCCATTGCATGCTTTTAGCCCCTTTATCAAATATAAGATATTTGTAATTTTGTGGATTGGTCTTTGTGTCCTCTATTCTGTAAAATTGGTCCACCCGTCTGTTTTGGTACCAGTACCATGCTGTTTTTTGTTACTATTGCTCTGTAGTATAGTTTTAAATCTGGTATCACTATACTGCCTGATTCACATTTCTTGTAGAAATAGATAGAGCAACCCTGAAATTCATATGGAAAAATAAAAGACCCAGAATAGCAAAAGAAATTCTAAGCAAGAAGTGTGAATTCTCTTAGTATTCCACTGTATCTTTCCTACTGAAGCTACAGAGATATCTGTCAGCCCATTCTAGTACAAAATCCCTTCATATAGTTATTATCTCAAACCTGGTCCTGTCTCTCTTACCAGCCCATGTCCCCTTCAGGAATAACCTCTTTTTTCTTTCTCCATTTTTACCACCCACTTAATCATTACCACCTTCATCTGGCTTTTGCCCTCACCACTCTGGCAAAGCCACTCAACAAGATCTCTCCTAGTTTCCAGACCCCATGACTTCCTTTCAGCTCTCTACTTTGAGCTGGCTATTGCTTTCTTTTTTTCATGAAAAACCTTATGGTACCAAGAGTATTAGGTTTCCCTTGTTTACATGGTAGAACTAATGGTAATAACAACAAATGATATTCATTGATCACTTAACCCTGCTCTAGGCATTATTCTAAATGTCTGTATGTAAAATGACTAATTTAATCCAAACAACTATATTAAATTACTACTATTACTATCATCATCTCCACCACCACCACATATTACTGTTGTTATCCCCTATCCACTTACTCACTTTGTGACCATGAGGAAGTTGTTTAACTTCTCTAAAGCTTGGTTTTCTAATCTGTATAGAGTGAGTTGGGATCTTTGGAGGTTGGATTGTTTCAAGGACTGATATATTAACATATGTTACATAGACAAGATAATAAGACAGATATGAGCTATCATTAATTATCTTCATTTTATATACAAAATTAAGAGGTGAAGTAACTTGGACAAAGTCAAACAGCAAGTAATCTACTTTAGCTTTTACTAAGATCCAGGCAGTCAGGTCCTCCAGGCTGTGCTCTTAGCTACACTATTAACTCTGTTTACTCTTTCTCTACCTTTTATTTCCAGCACCTAAATTTGCCCATTCTCTAAAAATCCGAGGGATTTTGTTTGTTTGTTTATTTCTTGTTAGTGTTTTTGCTTTGGAATACTAATTTCTGAACTCAGGGCTACACCCATATCTGGCAAGCACTCTACCAGAGAACTACATCCCCAGGCCTTTTTAAAAAATTTTATTTTGAGACAAAATCTTGCAACTTGCCCAGGCAGGCTTTGAACTTGTGATTTTCCTACCATAGCATCCTAAGTAGCTTGGGATACAGATGTGTACCCTGGTTGCCTCTTGTCCTTTCTAATACAGGTGTTTAGTGCTATACATTTCCCCTTAAGTATCAGTTTATCATATTCCACAAATTCTGATATTTTGTATACTTATTTTCATTTAGTGGAAGTACTTCCTTTTCTTAATTTTTTTTGTTCTTTTTAGTTTTAAATAACACTAGAATGTATTTTGACATATTATACATACATGGAGTATAACTTCCCATTCTTGTAGTTGTGTATGATGTGGAGTTACACTGGTTGTGCATTCATATATGAACATAGAAAAGGAATGTCTTCTGTCTTTCCTCTTTCCACCCTCCTTGCCTTCCCTTCATTCCCCTTTGTCTAATCCAATGACTTTCTATTCCCCCACCCTTTATTTTGTGTTAGCTTATCAGAGAGAACATTCGGCCTTTGGTTTTTTGGGATTCATTTATTTCACTTAGCATGATAAGTCTCCAGCTCAATCCATTTACCTGGCAAATGCCATAATTTCATTCTTCTTTATGGTGAGTAATATTCCATGTGTATATATACCACCTTTTCTTGAAGGGCACCTGGGTTAGTTCCGTAGCTTCACTATTGTGAATTGAGCTGCTGTAAATATTGAGGTGGCTATATCACTGTAGTATGCTGTTTTTCAGGTCCTTTGGGTATATACAGAGGAGTGGGATAACTAGGTCCAATGGTGGTTCTATTCCAAGTTTGGTTGAAGTACTTTGTTTTCTCCTTTGATTTCATCTTTCACTCATAGGTTATTTAGAAATTCATTATTAGTTTTCAAATGTTCATGAATTTTCCAGAGCTATTTCTATTATTGTTTTTAAAATTGTGTCCATTGTAGTCAAGGAATATACTCTGTGTGACTCAAATCCTTATAAACTTATTAGTAGTTATGATTCAGAGTTTTCTGTCTAGGTAATTCATCTGTTTTCAGTTGCAAAGAATATATATTCTAGGATCCTTAGGTGGAGTGTTCTAGAAATGTCAGTTGGTTTAAGTTGGTTGATGTTCAAATTCCTTAAGGGATTTCCATCTCTTTGTTCTATGAGTTACTGACAAAGGAATATTGCAATCTCCTGCTGTACTTGTTTCTGTATGCTGTTGTATATGTTTTTGCTCCAGGTGTTTTGAAACACTGTTATTAAGTGTATAAACATTTATGAAATCACCTTCCTTATCACTGATACTTCTCTGCTCCATGGTCTACTTTGTTTAATATTAATATAGCGCTCCAGATTTCTTTTATTTCTTACCTACATATATTTTTCCATATTTATATTTTCAAACTATCTGTGCCTTCTCTGGCTCTGACATCCCCTGAACAGATGTCCTGAGACATAAATTCCCTTCCCATATTGTCTTACACTCCATACTAGGCAACCTCTACATGCAAGTGCCTTCCTTACATCACTTGAATTCAGATTACTCTCAACCACCCCCACACCTGTTGTGACTCCACCTCCTTCCTTATACCTCTTGAGCGCTGACATCTTGCTTTGAAGTACTTGTAATCTGTCTTAGTCAGCTTTCTCACTGCTGTGACCAAAAAGACCTGACAAGAACAGCAGAGAGAAGGAAAAGTTTACTTGCGGGCTCACTGCTTCAGAGGTCTTAGTCCATAGACAGCTGGCTCTATTCCTTGGGGCTCAGCTCCATTCCTTAGGGCTTGAGGTGAGGCTGAATATCAGGGCAAAAGGGTTTGGTGGAGGAAAACAGTTCAAGACATCACAGCAGGAAGCAGAAAAAGAGCTCTACTCCTCAAGGACAAAATATATATCCCAAAGTCACATTCCCAATGAACCACCTCCTCCAGGTACACCCTCCCTGCCAACAGTTACCAGTTAGTCCCTGTCAGGAGATTAATTCACTGATTGGAATAAGGCTGTCGTAACCCAACCATTTCACTTCTAAATCTTACATTTTCTCACATGAGCTTTTGGAGAACACCTAATCTAAACCATAACACTATTATTTCCTTCTTTTCTCCTCCTCTCTCTCTCTTATTGTAGATACCCACTTTGTTCTGCCTACCTAATGAATTTAGGGATGAATTTTTTCAGGAAAGGAGACTTGTTTATACTAGTGTGGGTATGTTCCATGTACTAGTGTCCACGTTTAATTGTGAGCAGCATGGTTTTATAATCTTATAATTTTAGTAACTTTATAACCTCATTTTGTCCCATAATATCAGTAGGACTTTGTTATGGCCAGTGCTGCCATAACAAAGCACCATAAACTGAGTGACTTCACAGAAGCTGTTAAACAACAGGATATTATCTCAATTTCTGCAGTCAATAATCTGAAATCAAGGCATGGACAGGGCCATTCTCTCTCTGAAGGCATTAGGGCTGTGACAGCAAACCTCAGTCATCACTGGACATTCCTTTTGTGTGCATGTTGGTGTCCAAATTTCTCCTGTATAAGGATGCCAGTCATATTGGATTAGGGTCCACCTTACCCCAGTATAACCTCATCTTAACTAATCATATCTGCCAATAACTAATTATGAATGTGGGTAATAATTCAACACTTACAGATTACCCAAGTACCCAACTTCAGAGATTAGGCATTTTGCTCTGAAGTAACTTTAATACTTGGAGACATTTAAATAATTTTTCTATATTTTACATTTCTATTTGATAGATTTTTTAAGGAATATAATACCAGGCTAGGGTCATAGCTCAGTGGTAGAGTGCTTGTCTAGCACATGTGAGGCACTGGGTTCATTCCTCAGCACTACATAAAAATAAAAACAAATAAAGGTATATGTTCATGTACATATACCCTTATTAAAAATAAATATAATGCCTAGCTTCTATGATAATACCTATCAAAAATATCTCATATTCATCTAATGGAATTATTTTCCTATTTGAAATATTTCATATATACAGAAGAATATGTGTAACACAGCTGAGTTCCAATGAAAAATAAGGAAATTAATATATTCTCACAACACCACTTAAGAAAGAAACATTACAGGCTGAGGTTGTGGATTAGTTGTAAAGTGCTCACTTAGCATGTGTGAGGCCCTGGATTCAATTCTCAACACCACATTAAAAAAAAAAAAAAAAAAAAAAAAAAAAAAAAAAAAAAAAAAAAAAAAAAAAAAAAACTAGTAAATGTTGTCTATCTACAAGTGAAAAAAATTAAAAAAGAAATATTACAGATTTCTGTATTTTCATTTTTTTTTGAAATTTGTTTCATATTTAAGGGCGTATTTTGAAACCAAGGATAAATTAGATACAATAATAGTTCTGTGTTCTGCTAGTGAGACTTAGAACACATTTTTAAGCTTTATTAATGTCTCTTAATTCTGTATAAGTAAGGAGTAATTCTGGCTCCTGTATCATAGGATTATAGTGAGCATTAAATGAGGTAATGTGTATAAATTATATATTAGAACATAATATATAATATTATATAGTATACATTTATGTTCTAAATATTAGAACATAAATGTATACTATATAAATTTGTTATTTAGTAAAATGAAAATTGTCATTTTTTTCCCAGTGACAATTTCTGGTGTTTATTTATTATCTTAATTAGTTTTACAGTTATATCAAGATCACACATGGGGATTTACCTCAAAAGTCGAGTGCTTGCCTAGCATGTATGAGGCCATGGAGTCAATTCCCAGCACCATACACACAAAAATCACACATACTATCTACATAATTACTATGTTTCTAATAGATAGGATTTATAACTTTCAAATACAAATGATCCTTTTATCTATTAGAAATATAGTAAACCCTCACCATTCCATGCAATATAGGAATATTCTTTGAGGCTTAATTTCATTATTTTAGAATAAGTTATAAGACTCAAGTTGTAATTATGTAGACAGTATGTGTGATTTTTTTGTGTGTGGTGCTGGGAATTGACTCCATGGCCTCATATATAACTCAGATATAACTGTATAACTTTCAAATACCAAGGATCCTTTTAAGGATGGAATAGGAAAAAAAATAATTTTAATATAAGTTCTGTATATTGACATCTTTAGGATATTCTGCTTTATTTTGTTACAGGTGATTGTTACTGTACTAAAAGGCAAAAAACATGAAGTATTACCTATATAGTTAAAATTTGTTAGATTATGTCTCATAAAAAATCCTTTCTATTTTTCAGATCCCCTTGGAAAGGACTTCCAGAAATGACCAATGAGAATGGCCAATATTGTCCTTTCAGCTGTAAGACACAAGCCTGGTCAATTGCTGTTATTCTTTTTTTTTTTTTTTTT